>NC_080069.1:124389050-124574050 GCF_949987535.1 Balaenoptera acutorostrata
ACACGGGTTCGAGTCCTGGTCCGGGAGGATCCCACATGCCGCGGAGCAGCTAAGCCCGCGCGCCACAACTACTGAGCCCGCGCTCTAGAGCCCGCGAGACAACTACTGAGCCCGTGTGCCACAACTACTGAAGCCCGTGCGCCTAGAGCCCGTGCTCCGCAACAAGAGAAGCCACCGCAATGAGAAGCCCGCGCACCACAACGAAGAGTAGCCCCCGCTCGTCGCAAGTAGAGAAAGCCTACACGCAGCAACGAAGACCCAACGCAGCCAAAATTAAATAATAAATTAATTAACTGAAAAAAACCAAAAAAACCAAAAAACCCCCAAAAAACAAAAAAACAAAAACGGACGCACCGCGAGGCACCGAAATCCAAAACCTGCAACAGGTCAGGCCCTTTCCCCACTAAACACAAACCACCCAGATAAAGGGAAAGGCAGATGGGCAGTACCTGGGGTGTTCTGGGCACTCGAGGGTACCTGGAAAAGAAACCAGAGTAGCGTCAGTGCCTCAGGGAAGTCCCCAAGGGCCCAGACCCACTTCTCCACCCCCACCAAGACTACCACTAGCCTGTCGCCCCGCCCCCAACGCGACTCCACCCAAAGGCACCCTTGGGAGAGCTCATCTCGGCGGGGTCAGGGCTGTGTGGGCTTTGCAGGGAGAGGCAGGGCGCCTGGCTGTCCAGGCAGGAGGGCACGGGGGTCCATGGCTTGGATGGGCCACCACAGGACCGTATTTGGTCCTCCGACCAGCAACACTGTTTTGTCATTTCCTCCCGAGGTGACCGGGCTCAGGGACACCGCCCCGAGCTGAAAGACTCAAAGATTTGGCCACCGGCACCAGGCTGCCACCCCAGCGGGGCCAGTGCCCAGGGCAGCAGGCGCCCAATGGCCCCCACGCTCCACCCAGGGGAGGTACGGCAAGGTGGGAGGAACACACGCTGTGGAGCCAGGTGGGCCTGAGTGCCAGCGCAGGCCCTGCACCCCCTGAACTCGCCTCAAAGCCCCTCAGGGCCCCAGAACCTCCCCGGGAGACGGGCAGACGCCTCCCAGGGGCGTCTCGGGCTGGCCCCGGCCTGCGCGGACCCGGAAATGCCTCTCTCCCCGGCTGGACAGGCGCCATCTGCCCCGTGCTGGCTGTGCCGCTGGGACGGGAGGGGAGGGTGGCGGGAACCAGGGAAGCCCGTGCCTGGCACTCACCCTCACTCCTCACCTGCAGGGGCGGCGAGTCCCGGGCACCAGCCTGCAGCAGGGTGGGCGGCCGGGCCTTCCTCTCCCGGACGACCTCCATGCAGCCAGCTGTGTCGATCTGGAACAACTGAGGGACGTGGCCACACGACACCACTTGACAGGAGGCCTTCCTGCCCATCCGGAGGCCCCCCACCCCCATGCAGGGCCAAGGCCACGAGAGTGTCTGTGGAGGGACTCAGGCCAGCGCTGACCACAGCTGCTCTCGTGGAGCAGACCCAACGCCCCAGAGGCCCGGGCTGGGCCCGCACAGCCCCTTGAGGCTGTGGCCACGTGGCTCAGGCCCTAGCCAGGACTCGGGTCCTCTGGGCCGCCTCAGTGCTGCCGCCTTCCTGCCCTGACCCAGCCCCTCGGGACGGCCAGGCCCCTCTTCCCCTCAGCGCCCAGCCCCTCCCACACAGGGCTGAGCTGACGGCGGCAGGGACACCGCCCCATGGCTGCCCCTTCCACGCTGAGTTGAACGCTGAGAATCGTAGGTCACGGAAGAGCCATTTTTAAGGATCCACAACTTTAAAAAGATGGACTTTAAGTGAATCCACCACAAACTTCAAAACTCCACCAAAAACGCAACGCACAAGAGAAAAAAAGTTGTGCATCGGTGGCTTCTCACCTGAATGAAGAGGGTGAACACCGGGGTGCTGGCCAGGTGGGCGCCCTGCAGCCGCCTCCTGATGCCGTCAGCTGAAGGGGACAAGGGCACGTGTGCAAAGGGGCCCAGAGCCTGAGCACCAGGCAGGGGCCCCGGAGAACCCCCACCCAGCTGCCGCCGCGCTCAACCAGGAAGAACGGCGAGGACCGTGCTGGCAGGCTGGCACACGCTCCTGAGCCCCGAGAGTCCTGCCCCCCCAGGCAGTATGACCCACATGCGGGCACCGACGCACTCAGAATCCCGAGAAGATGCTCCCACTTAGGCCGGAGTGTCTGGTCACTTCCTGAACCGGCCACCAGGTGCTAAGCAGAACGGGAGAGGCAAAACCAACCCCCCCCCAAGGTCGACACTGGGCAGATGGTCCCCTCCCCTGTCCACCCTCCCCGGCAGGGCAGCTGTGACCGCCATGTGCCTGCAGGTCCCCTCCAGTCCCCCTTCCCCGACCGACTCTCCCCCTGGGCCCCACGGGAGGCTCCCGAAGGGAAGGGGCCCCCGGGCAGTACCTCGACTGTCCGCCACGGCGGGCCTCCGGGGAGCGTGGGGCAGGACGACCTCGCCCACCCACGGGCTCACGGCCATCAGAAGCTGGTGCTCAAGGAGCCTCCTCTGCAGGGCGTGTCCCTGGCGCCGCTGCCTGGTCCTGTGCCACAGCGGCCGCACGCAGGGCCTGGCCCCACCACTGCCACCACCGCCAGCAGGGGTGGGCCCCGGGGCGGCGCTGCGCAGGTGCAGCTGCCTCAGCTCCTTCTGTGGGGAGAGAAAGGCCCCTGGGGCTCCTGGCCAGGCTCAGCTGCAGGGCGGCCGTGCGCCCACCCTCACCATCCTCCACTCCTGCTGGGTGCCGGAGTGGGGTGGGGGTGGGAGACGAGACGGGTGCTGGGCATCAGGGTGGTCTTGGCCGCCTGGGGCGCCGCGTCTGGCACCAAGTGGCCACGTTGGTCTGAGCGCCTGCAGCGCTGTCTCCAGGGACCCCGAGTGGACGTCCCCACCCTGACAGACCACGGGAGGCTGCTGCTTTTGGGCACACGCACGGCTCCCTGCCCAGACCCCAACGTGCCCCGCACCTGCGCCCTGGGCCGCTGGGAAACACTCTTTGGAGTGTGGTGACCTCAGAGGAGGGCACGGGGTCCCTAAGGCTGGGCTCCAAGAAGCTGCCCAGCTCGGCCACCCCCAGGACTAACAGAGTCCCCGTTCCTCCGGGCAGCTCCCTGAGCTGATGACATGACGTGCCTGAGACAAACCCTGGGGCTTAAGGCCCTGCAGTCACAGACTCAAGGAGAGATGATCCCACGTGGCACGGGGGCCGTGGCGTCCACTGTCCCTGGTGTCAGAGAGTGGACTTCCAACCTCGCCCAGCACAAAACAGCCGCCCCAACGTGGACGCCACCCAGACGTGGCCAGAGCCGTGTCTGGGCCCAGGGCCTCGACACGTCCACGGACATGCCCCCGTGTGACCGGCTGAGTCAGACCTGAGCAGGCGGACAGCGGGACCCTCCACAGGGGCCTCCCTGGACTCAGGTGACCGAAGGGATAGCTCGTCCTCGCTGCGCCCACCTCCCGCCCCGCAGCTCGGGGCGGCACCCACCCTGTCCCTGCAGCTCTGCCACGGAGCCTTGAAAGCAAGCAAGCTGGGGGATTCCGGGCGGTCCAGTGGTTAGGACTCAGCGCTTTCACTGCCGGGGCCCGGGTTCAATCCTCGGGTTGGGGAACTAAGATCCCACAGCTGTGCGGTGTGGCCAAAAAAAAAAAAAAAAAAAAAGCAAGCAACAAGGTGGGGGAAATGGAGGGGCCGGCCTCAGGAAGCACGCTTCTGCCTGGGCAGTGCTCCGCAACGAGTGGACGGGTCAGGAGCGCACGCTGCAACGTGCAGGAAGGAGACGCCTGCGCGAGCCTAGGCCACCCCCAGCCGTGAGCGCAGCCTCGCTGACCCCAAGCAGGAGGGCTCCCACCCGCCCATGCCTACCTGGCGCGCCGGCCCCATGGAGCTCGAGGGGCGAGCGTCCGCCGAGCACGGGCATCTGACGCCTCTCAGGCTGGCGCTCTGGGTCCCGCAGGGGGTCCGTGCCTGGCCCGCCGGCTCTGCTGGGGCTGAGGCCGTGGCGCAAGCTTCCCGGCGGCCACCCTGGGCCACGCCAGAGCCCTTGGGAGGGCGGGGGCAGGCATCACAGGGTCCTGGCCAGCTCCCGGTGCCCCCTCCCCACAGCTCCCTGGCACTCTGCCGGGCAGGAACCCACAGGTCCACGTCAGGCACCGCATGCTGTGCTGGCAGCAGCGCCTGGCCACCTGCCAGGGCCCCCGGGGCCGCCTCTGGCTCCGAGTCCTCGCTGTCCCCGCTGGTGCTGATGTCCCCGCTGGTGGTGCCGCTGTCCCCGCTGCTGGAGCTCCACCGCACCCTGCGGGGGGGCCGCCGCCCCCGCCTGCGCCGCTGCCGCTTCTGTAGGGGGAGGGCTACTTGGAGGTCCCAGCCTCCCAGGGCTCAGCGACGGGGGACAGCGGGCAGGCGGGCCAGGCCTCTAGGGAGAGGCCTCGAGGAGGTGCGCCTCCAGGGGGCCGAGGGGGCTGGGCGTGCTGGGTGGAAGCCCCCTCCCGCTGCTCTGAGGAGGGAGGCCGAGCTCCCTCTGCCCTCGGCCGCCTGGAAGAAGAGACGCCACGGCCGGAAACCAGACGCCCCCATTCTCGCCCGCCAGCCGCTCTCCCCTCACCGTGCCTGGGGTGACGCTAGCCCCCGGGGGCTGGGGCCTTCGGCTGACTTTTAGTAAAGCCTCACCCTGACCATGAGTTTCCACTTGCTTAGGCACTGGGAGCCCGTCCGATGGGGCAGTTCAGAGGCTATTTTTGCCCAGTGACCTACAAGAGCAAAACAACATGGAAGTTACTTTTTACAAACAGGTTTTGACAACACAAGCTTAGCAGCTTGGAGAAGAGGGCTCCTCTCCACCACACGCTGGTGGCCCCTCTAGCAGACTCGCACCGTGTTCCGTCAGAGCCCTCACGCTGCCCACACACCCGAGCAGCTCCATGAGAAGCCAGGCATCTGACTCTCAACGGAGAACCAGCCCGAGGGAAGTTCTAGGAAACACACAACCATGAGAAAAAAGTCACCCACGTTTACGTGAAACGGCCCTTGAATACCTGCTATCCCAGGCTTCTAAACCGGACGTTTCAAATTATCTGGTGTTTTCTGCCAGACAGTGCTGGTGGGGCACTGCTTCTACGGGGCAGTGTGACTGCGTGTGACAGAACCCTCAGACCTGGCACTGCTACGTCTGAGGATTTCCTCTAAGGAAACGTTACAAATATAAGCAAAGACTGAGCCGCTGAACCCTCAGCTCGTTCCACCCCTATAACAAAAAATGAGAAGCGATTTAAATTGTCCACTAACAGAAAATTGAGAGAATAACCTATTATCCAAGGAAATGTATCACGATTATTGAAAATAACACTAAGATGCAGAATGTGTAAAGATACAGAAAAATATTAGTAACAGATAACATAACAACACATCATAAAGTAAAAAATAGCTGCTCAATTAAAAGTGGAATGACTCAACTTAAATAAGCTGGCTCTTCCTAGGAAAGCCACCCGCACAGGGAAGTACCCAGCAAGAGCACACCAGCAGACAGCAGCCACCTCTGGAGACAGGAAATGAGTTACGTTCCTTTCCTTCTTTTCATACATCTCTGCTTCTAAATTTCCTATAATGAACATGAATTAGTTTGTAAAATGAAAAAACCACCACCACCTGCTGAGATGATGAAAAATGGGGCAGAATGGGAATTCCCTGGTGGTCCAGTGGTTAGGACTCTGTGCTCTCACGCCGAGGTGCGGTCTTTGGTCGGGAAACTAATATCCCACAAGCCGCATGGCGTGGCCAAAATATTAAAAAAAAACAGGGCAGAAGAGCTGATGACCAGGGAGGCAGCCTGGGATGAGAGCAAACCACAGGCCTCCAGTGGTATCTGCAAAACTCCACCATGAACTCAAAGCTGTGAGAAGCGCTCGGAAAGCAAATGCATCAAGAACTCACCAGAGATGCCAAGGCCACGGAGCAGGAAGACCCCACGCTGAACCCCGTGGACACACCAAGACCACGGAGCAGGAAGACCCCGCGCTGACCCCCCGTGGACACACCAAGGCCACGGAGCAGGAAGACCCCGCGCTGACCCCCCGTGGACACACCAAGGCCACGGAGCAGGAAGACCCCGCACTGACCCCCCGTGGACACACCAAGGCCACGGAGCAGGAAGACCCCGCGCTGACCCCCCGTGGACACACCAAGGCCACGGAGCAGGAAGACCCCGCGCTGACCCCCCGTGGACACACCAAGGCCACGGAGCAGGAAGACCCCGCGCTGACCCCCCCGTGGACACACCAAGACCACGGAGCAGGAAGACCCTGCGCTGACCCCCCGTGGACACACCAGAAGTACAACTACTCACAGAGTTAGCGCACATGAGGATGGTCTGAAGGCTACCAAGATGTTTTCCACAACTGAAGGCACAAAGAAGAAACCAAAAGGAGACGGGTAGGAGGGGTAGAGATGCGGTGCAGTCAGGATGCACACCTCCGGGTCAGCAGCCCACAAACGGGAGGAACATCACCGCCACAGAAGTCTTTCTCCAGGAGTGAAAGCCTGAGCCCCACACTGGGCTCCCAATCCTGGGGGGTCCTGCACCAGGAAGATGAGCCCCTAGAACATTTGGGTTTGAAAGACAGCAGAGTATACACCTGGGAGAGCCAGAGGGCTGTGGGACACAGAGACTCCGCTCTTAAAGGGTGCACTCAGAATCTTACGTGAGACAGCGGTTTGCAAGGAGCCTGGGTCAGATACACTTGCCCACGGTGGAGAACCTCCCAGAGAGGCAGGAGGTAAATGGAGCTCCCCCTGGGGATGGAGACGCTGGTGGCAGCCGTTTTGGGGAGCCAGGTCCACTGCAGTAACACCAGTGCTGGTGGGCGCCATTCTGGAATCCTCCCTCCAGCCTATTAGCTCTGGGGACACGGCCCCGCCCGCCAGAAGCCCTGCTCCAAGCACCGCTCCCCCACCCCGGACGTGCAGCCAACCACGCAGGAAGCCCACCGTGCCCTGCAGCAGGCCCACAGCCGTCGTACCAGGGCCGGCCCCGCCGACCAGCACCACAGTAGTTGACCCCGACACAACAGAAGGGCCCACAAAGCCCATATAGGGGCACCCCTAGAACACAGAGCTCTGGTGACCAGAGAAGACTATACTGCTGGGCCCACAGGATGTCTCCTACGCAAGGCAACTTCTCCAAGATCGGGAAACCTAACTGACCTAACACACAGAAATAGAGAGAGAGAATTAAGCAAAATGAAATTGACAGTAACGTAACAGTAGTAGGGGACTTTTAACATCCCACTCACATCAATGGACAGATCATCCAGACAGAAAAAAAAATCAGTAAGGAAGCACTGGCCTTAAATGACACGTGAGACCAGATGGAATTAATAGATATATACAGAACATGTCACCCCCAAACAGGATACACATTCTTTTCAAGTGCACATGGAACATTCTCCAGGATAGACCACACGCTAGGCCACAAACAAGTCCCAATAAATTTAAGGGTAAAATCATATCGAGCATCTTTGCTGACCACAACAGTATGAGACTAGAAATCAACTACAAGAGGGACTTCCCTGGTGGTCCAGTGGCTAAGACTCCATGCTCCCAATGCAGGGGGCTGGGGTTCCATCCCTGGTCAGGGAACTAGATCCCACACGCACGTCGCGACTAAGAGTTCACATGCTGCAACTGAAGATTCCGCATGCCGCAACTAAAAAAGATCCTGCATGTCACAACTAAAGAGATCCTGCGTGCCGCCAACTAAGACCCGGCACAGCCAAAGTAAACAAATAAATACTACCAAAAAAAAAAAAAAAAAAAAAAAAAGAAAGAAATCAACTACAAGAAAAAAACTTCAAAAACACAAACATGTGGAAGCTAAACAATCTGCCACTAAACAACCAATGGGTCACTGAAGGAATCAAAGAGGAAATAAATACCTGGAGACAAATGAAAATAGAAACACAAAGATCCATAATCTATGGGATGCAGCAAAAGCAGTCCTATGAGGGAAGTTTATACCAATACAAGCCTATGTCAGGAAACAAGAAAAATCTCACATAAAAAATCTAACTTTACACCTAGAGGAATCAGAAAATGAAGAACAAAGCTCAAAGTAGAAGGAAGAAAATAATAAAGATTAGAGTGGAAATAAATGAAACAGAAATTTAAAAAGTAACAGAAAACAATCAATGAAAGTTAAGTGCTGGTTCTTTGAAAAGATAAACAAAATTGATAAATCTTTAGCCAGACTCATCAAGAAAAAGAGGGGGCCCAAATCCATAAAGTCAGAAATGGAAAGGAGAAGTTACAACCAACACCACAGAAATATAAAGGATCATGTAAGATTATTACAAAAAATTATACACCCAAAAACTAGACAATCTAGAAGAAATGGATAAACGCCTAGAAAAGCACACTCACCTAAGAACTGAGTCAGGAAAAAATAGACAATATGAATAGACTGATTACCAGTAATAAAATTGAATCAGTAAAAAACAAAAACAAAACAAAACAAAAAAAACTCTCAACAAACAAAAGTCCAGGACCAGATGGCTGGCTCCACAGGTGAATTCTCCAAAACATTTAAAGAAAAGCTAACACCCACATTTTCACAGCAGCACTATTTACAACAGCCAATATACGGAAGCAACCTAAGTGTCTATCGATAGATGAATGGACAGAGTACAATAACGAAAATGTCGTGTCTGTACATACAGTGGAACACTGCTCAGCCACGAAAGGAAAAAACAGAAATCTTGCTATTGGCAACAACACGGATGGACCTAGAGGGTGTTAGGTCAAGTGGAATGAATCAGAGGAAGTGTGACTGCACTTGTGCACGGGGTCTAACACACAAAACAGACAGACAGACAGACACCAGGCCCGAAGATGCAGAGAACAAATGGGTGGTTGCCAGAGGGGAGGGGTGAGGGGTGAGGCCGAACAGGTGAAGGGGATTAGGAAGTACAAATCTCCAGCTACCAAATAAATAAGCCAGGGGATGCTCTACACGGTAGAAGAAACATAGTCAATAATGTTATAATAACTTTGTATGGGGACAGATGATTACTAGATTTACTATGATCACTCCCTAACACATGCAAATGTTAAAATGTATGTAGTATGTGTGAAACTAAAAAAACTGAAACAAAAAATAAGAACTTACCGACACCATATTTTTCTATTAATTCAATTAACTTTTCCTCTTCTTTGGAATTCCATCGTCCCTTTTTCAAGCTAAAATGTAACCTTCTGAGATACCTGAAAGCAACATAAAAACAAAGGGACGTTTTAGAAGCCAAGATGGCCTCCTGCTGCTGCCCTGGCATCTGCAGTGGTTTCTAAGCTATGACACCCAGGGCACAGGCAACAGAAGTAAAACACAGGCAAACTGGACTTCAGCAAGATTAGAAACTTTTGTGCTTCAAAGGTCACCATAAAGAAAGTGAAAAGACAACCCACAGAGTGGGAGAGGATATTTGCAAACCACGTTATCTGCTAAGAGACTTGTATCTGGAATATATAAAGAACCCTTATAACTCAATTTTAAAAATGGGCAAAGGACAGAAATAGCTGTTACTTCAGAGAAGATACACAAATGGCCAAACACAGGAAAGCTGCCTCAACATCATCAGTCTTCAGGAAATGCAAACCAAAATCACAGTGAGATACCACTTCACTCCCACTAGGATGGCTCGAATCACAGGTAGTGTTAGTGAGGATGCGGAAGACTGGGACCCTCTTACACGGCTGGTGGGAATGTAAAAGGGTACAGCCACTTTGGAGACTAGTCATTCCTCGAAAGTTGAGCAGAATCACCATGTGACCTAACAATTCCACTCGTAGGTATAGCTGAGAGAAATGAGTATGTATATCCACACAAACACTTGTACACAAACGTTGTTTCCAAGGTTCACCCATGATGTAACACCTATCAGAATATCACTCATTTCTAAGGCTGAATAACATTCTGGTGTCCATACAGCATGAGAAGCGCATTTTGTTTATCCACTCATTTGCTGATGGACACTTGGGTTGTTTCCACCTTTAGGTTGCTGTGAATAGTGCTGCTATGAACACAGGCGTACAAATTTCTGTTTCAGTCCCTGATTTCAATGCTTTTGGGTACTGGGTGGAATTGCTAGATAATGTGGTAATTCTCCGTCTATCTTTTTGAGGAATCTCCATACTGTTTTCCAAAGTGGCTGCACCATTTTACACGTTTTACGATCCCACCAACCGTGCACAAGGGTTCTGATTTCTCCACATCCTCTCCAACACTTGTTATTTCCCATTATTTATAAACATTAACCATCCTCAGGTGTGTGAGGTGGCATCCTGCTGTGGTTTTGGCTTGTATTTCTATAATGACTAAACATGTTGGCATTTTTTCATGTGCTTAATGGCCATTTGCAAGTCTTCTTTCGAGAAACGTCTATTCAAGTCCTTTGCCCACTTTTTTTAAAAAAATAAATTTATTTATTTATTGGCTGCGTTGGGTCTTCGTTGCTGCACGCAGGCTTTCTCTAGTTGCGGCGAGCGGGGGCTACTCTTTGTTGTGGTATGCATGCTTCTCATTGCTATGACTTCTCTTTGTTGCGGAGCACAGGCTCTAGGCGTGTGGGCTTCAGCAGTTGTGGCATGTGGGCTCTAGAGCGCAGGCTCAGTAGTTGTGGCGCATAGGCTTAGTCGCTCTGTGGCATGTGGGATCTTCCCAGACCAGGGCTTGAACCTGTGTCCCCTGCATTGGCAGGCAGATTCTTAACCACTGCAACACCAGGGAAGTCCCCTTTGCCCACTCTTGAACTGCTGTTTTTTGGTAGGGAACAGTGTTTCTTTGTGGGGTGATCAAAATGTTCTAGAATTGATTGTGATGATGGCTGCACAGCTCAATAAATACACCGAAACCCACAGAACTGTACACTTTAAATGAATGGATTATATGTGAATTACAGAATAAAGCTGTTAAAAAAAAAAAAAAAAGCAAGCCAAGAAAAGGACGAAGCTGAAGCTGCCTGCCAGAAACCTGCCACCAGAGATCTGGGAGAGGAATTTAGATCATAGGGCTCAGGGAAACTGCCAACCAGGGGATCTCAAAGGATGTCCAGTTGAGCCTGTACAAAAGTCCAGTTTCAAAAAGAAGCTGTCCTGCCTCCCGAGCAGGCGAGCCCTGGTACGCCTAGCCCCCAAGGCCACACCCTCCTCCTCCGCCAGCAGATCACCCTGGGCCAGTCTCCCAGCCCGGCCCGCGGCCCACACGGAAGCAACCCCAGCAAGGCCTTCCCTTGCCCAGCGCTGTCCGACTCACCGATCTCGGCACTGGACATCGCTCCTACCTGGCACCTCTTCCCGGATTTTAAACCAATCTTGCTCCCCGTACTTGGCAACCGCCTGAAGCAACTTCTGCAGAGGGGCAGAAAAACAGTCCCTCTGCTGCCACAGTCACGACCTCCCCAGCCCCAGTTCAGTCTTAAACTCCAGGCTCCAGCTCCCCTGGGCCCTGTAAGCGTACCGCGTCTTCCTCTGGGGCCCAGAGACCCTTCTTCAGGCTGGGGTCCAGGCTCTTGGTCCAGCGGTAGATGAGCTGCATGGAGTCCCTCCCCTCCATGTAGTAGACGACTGGGGACAGAGGGGCTTTGTGGGCGCCACGCCTGCCGGCCGCCCGGGACCACAGGGCCCCCACGCCGCCCCCCGGCTCGCACGGCCGTGACCGGGGCACGGGCGCGGGACTCACTCCGCCGGTAGGGGATGTGGCTGCCGACGCGCATCTGCTGCACGAGCTGGGCGAGCGCGCGGTCCTCCTCCTGCGTCCACGCGCTGCGCTTCAGGGCCGGGCTGTGCTGCTGGTGCTTCTGCAGGCACTGGAAGGCGCTGCGCCAGGTCTGCCGGGGCCAGAGCACAGTGCGGGGCGGGGGGGGTTATGCCGGGGCCAGAGCACAGCGTGGGGCAGGGGGGGTTATGCCGGGGCCAGAGCACAGCGCGGGGCGGGGTGGGGGGGGGTTACCGGCACGCGCCACGCACGGGGGACACCCGACTGAGAACCAAGGCTGCACTCCTGCCAGGCCCCTGGGGGACAGTGCAGAGTGCCCCCGACAGAAGGCTCGGGCCCACTAGAGGGTCCCCAGCACCGGCTTATGAAAGCAAGTAGGTCCACACACCGTCAGAGCTCCCCATGTATGTGGCACCAAAACCGTACTGTGAACTCAAATTCCCAACGGAGGCCTCAGCTCAGACAAGTCTACGCATGAAGGTATCCTGCAGGGCACGTGCCAGCACCGTGGCGCTGACCCTGGAGCCCTGAGTCAGTCTCTCCGAAGCCCCCATCAGGGGCGGCCGAGCGGCGCCCGTGCAGGGGGCTGGGGTGCTGGACAGTCCCTGGTGTGGCGTCTGCGTCCGGGACACCCTCGCAAGGAGAGCTCCAAGGTGACGGCCCCCAGCTTCCACCCGAGTTCCAGCTGAGCACACAGCCCCCAGTGCCTGCCGCGAACACTTTTGCCCCAATCCGCCCCCTCACTCGTCTCCTATGCGGAAGGGGTTTCCCAAGAGCCGAGTAAGGTGGTGTGAGCTGTCTTCTTCCCCAGAGCAAGCTCTCTGGTTACAGAGCGCAGGCTGGGCGGCCTCCTGCAGTCCGTTTAGCTGAGGTGTGCGGGTGGTGAGGCCTCTGGAGACGCGACACGAAAAGCACGACCCACTGAAGAAAGAACTCGTAAGCTGGACGTCATTCAACTTAAAAACTTCTGCTCGATGAAAGACGATGTCAACAGAATTAAAAGACAAACCACAGACTGGGAGAAAATGTTCGCAAAAGACACATCTGACAAGGCCTGTTATCCAAAACACACAAAGCCCTCTTAAAACTCAACAATCAGAAAATGAACTACCTGAATGAAAAACGGACCCACAGACACCTCACCAAAGATGGTATACGGATGGCAAGGAAGCACGTGAGGAGAAGCACCACGTAGTAAGTCGCCAGGGAAATGAAAGTTAAGATGAGGCCCCACTACGGCCCTGTCCGAATGCGCAAGATGTGGGCGCCTGACGACACGAGATGCTGGTGAGGGTGTGGAGCCGCAGGGACCCTCTTCCGTGGCTGGTGGGCACGCAGGTGGTGCAGCCACTCCGGAAGACAGCGTGGCGGTTGCTTACAAAGCTAAACATCATGATCCAGCAATGGTGCTCCTTGGTATTTACCCCAGGAGTTGGAAACTTCTGTCCACCCAAAACCCTGCATGTGGATGTTCACAGCAGTTTTATTCCTAACTGACAAGTCCTGGAAGCACCCAAGATGCCCTTCAGCAGGCGAATAAAAAATAAACTCTGGTCCATCCAGACAATGGAATATTATTCAGCGTGAACAAGAAATGAGCTATCAAGCCATGAAAAGACACAGAGGAACCTTAAATGCACGTCCGTAAGTAAAAGAAGCCAATCTGAAATGGCCACATGTTGCATGATTACTAACACGTGACATTCTGGAAAAGGCAAAACTATTGAAACAGTAAACTGAACGGTGGTCGCCAGGGGGTGGGGGAGGAAGGAGGCACAGGTGGAGCACGGAGGACTCGTAGGGCACTGAAACCATCCTGTGCTAGACGATAATGGTGGGTACGTGTCATTCTACTTCCGTCGAAACCCACAGAATGTGCGAACCCCAAGGTAAACCATGGGGGATCACGACACGTCAACGTAGATCTGTCCTTGGTAAAAAAAAGTGCCACCTGGTGAGTGACTTTCACGACGGGGGGGCCGTGCACATGCGGAGGCAAAGGTGCGCGAGAGACCTCTGTACTGTCCTCTCCATTTTGCTGTGAACCTAAAACAGCTCTAAAAAACGGTCTGGGGATTCCCTGGCGGTCCAGCAGTTAGGGCTCTGCGTTTCCACTGCAGGGGGCGCGGGTTCAATCCCTGGTCGGGGAACTAAGATCCCGCAAGCCACACGGTGCGGCCAAAATACACACAAAAAGAGTCTTAAAAAAGAAAAACACTAAGGAACTAAAGACATAAAGGGAATTCTCTGGCAGTCCAGTGGTTAGGACTCGGCACGTAGAATAATTTTTCTAAAGCCTCATTTACCAAGTAAATAAAAGCTAGTGTACCAAATTACACAGCAGCTAAATGTATACAGCAAAGCTGTGAGAGACACAAGAACAAAACGACTTTTTAACAGTTATGTCAGGCTTCATCCAAGTTCCATCAATACAATTCTTTCAGAAAGCAAAATTCAATAATATAATAAACTCCATTTAATAGGCTTATACAGAAATCCAGACTCCCAGGGCGGAGAGCACGCTTTTGTTTTTGAATGGCTCTGGTAAGTTTCATTTGGTCTGCTGCAACCACGTGCTTGGACACAAAAGTGAGAAATTTAAAAAATGGAGATTTTTACAGACTGCATTGTCAGGTCATAAAATTCAAACTAAAGAATAACAAAAGGGATTCCAACAAACCTCGGTATTTAAAAATGAAAAAACACATTCCTTCATAAGCTAAGATCCAAAGAGGGAATGAAAACTGAAATCACAGCCACTCCAAAACCGATACAAAGGAGACATTTCATACCAAGCTGTTCTCAGAAAAGCAGGCCTTAAATGCCTTCATCGCTAAAGACAGAGGTGAGAGTGAGAACTTAGTTCTCACCTTAGGAGACGAGAAAGACAGCAAAACCCAAAAGAAACCAGGAAAAGGTTCTTCTCACACCACCAAAATAAATCTCCCTCAAGCTTACTACGGAGAGACAGGCGGGAACTCGGGGAGGGAAGGGATTTGGACGGAACTCAAAGGCTGGTCTGGCATGTGGGGGGAAGGCACGTGAGCTCTCAGAGAGGCAGCGGGGTCTGAGGAGCCTCCGAGCTCTGCCTGGGGAGGCGTGGAGGGGGGACCCTTCCCCAGGGCCACACCATCCGACAGCTCCAAGGGACAACCCTGGCCGCGGCGCGACGTGCAGCCCGCAGACCCCCGAGCCCGCCCGGGCCCTGCAGCCCTCACCCCCAGCTCCTTGGCGATCCTCTGCCAGTTCAGGTGGCCGTGCCTGGCCGCGATGCCCTTCAGCTGCTCCACCTCCTGCGCGCTCCACTCCTGCTTGTTGATGCTCGGGTGCTCGCAGTTCTGCCAGAACCGGCGGATCTCCTGTGCGCCGCGGCTGCCCTCGAACTGCACACAGAGAGAGCTGTCTGCGGGGCCGGGGCCCTGACAGGGGCTGCTGGGCTGCGGGGCTTGGCGGCTCCGTCTAGGGTGCCGAGACGTGCCAGCAGGGAGGGCCCCGAAAACCACCCCACGCTGTGGACACGCACTTGACCGGAGAGGGTCGCGGCAGGTCTGGCGGCCACGCGGGTCTCAGCCTCGCTGCCCGGTGCTGACCCCCACCCCAGCTTCCGGGACAGAGCAGCCCCAGCTCACGTTGACGTTGGAGATCTTCTCCCAGTCGTGGTCGTCCAGCCTGTCGCCCAGCAGGGCCTCCTCGGGGAGCTGACTGGAGGAAGGGGCCAGGGCACGGGGTCACGCTGGGCTGCCCTCGGCTCGCCCCGCCCCGCCCCGCGCGACACCCTCCCCGGCAGGACCCCACTCACTTGATGTCCTGCACCTCCTTCTCAGCCTCCCTGGCCTGCTTCTCCAGGACCTGCCTCTCCACCTCACTCGTGCTGCTCCTCTGTTTCTGCTGTAGATACTCGAGCCTGAGAGGCAGGAAGAGGCACCAAGGTTACCGACGGTGCTGCTGTGCCCCGTGGGGGCACGTGGGGGTCTCCGGGGCTGGCTCGGCCTTTCCACAGATCCGGGACGCACCCCGCAGAGCTGGTCACCCTGTACCACACCACGGAGCACGGCGACGGGGAGCACAGACTCAGCACGGGGTCCAAAGGCGAACCCTGCTACCGCAGACGAGCCACTCACTCTCTGTAAGCTGCCCTGGCCCTTGCGCCCGCAAAGAAAGCAGCGGCCCTCCCTCTGGGTGTCACGACGGCCACACTGTCGGCCAGCATGGCGATGTTAATGCAGGTGACAACACTACTGGCGCCCCACGTCCCAGAGCTTGTGTCCCAGCTCCCAGCCCTGCGCCCCGCACACAGCGAGGCCTCCAGACATCCTGACCCTCACGCCCAGCACCGAGGCCGGAGCTGCAGTTACCACTACAGGAAATAACCGTTTGCAGAACAGGCCGAGCAGAAAACCCAGCTCTCCTACAGCCTGAGGAGCAACCCGACTGTCACCACAACAGATCCTGACCCACACGTCAAGCCGTGAGGCAGTGGGCAGCCCCTGGGACCCCTGGCCTGACCCCAGGTGCTGTGACGTGGTCACGAGACACCGTGCTATCAGCACACATAAGATGCATGTCTTGCAAATGGTCCTCACTTGCAGGGGTGGAAACTGAGGCCCAGGCCAGAGAGAGCACCCAGGTCATATGACTTACGTGGCCGCCAGGCCTGCCCGCCCTCACGCTCCACCCTAGACATCCGGCTGCCTTACATGGGAGAAAGTTCAGGAGCAGTGCCACGCCCGCTGCAGCGGAGTGACCCCTGCAGAGCAAGGGGCGCAGCTAGGGCGCGGATGACGGGACCTCTGGCCATCACGAGCCGCCAGCCTGGACCGGCCCCGCCCGGGGGCAGGCGGCTTCCCGTCGCCCGCGTTCAGACTTACTTGAGTAACTTGGGCTGGAGCAGACGCTGCAGGCGGTCGCTCACCACGGACTTTCTGAGCAGGACCTTCTCCCAGGTCTTCCCTGAGAAGCAAGGAGGAGGATGCGGTCGTGCTGTCGTCCCCAGGACGCATGTGCCTCGGTCAGACCCCCTCAGCGACCCCTGTGCCCCGGTCAGACCCCCTCAGCGACCCCTGTGCCCCGTGCAGGCCCGCGGCGAGTAAGCGAAGGTGCTGGCGGGCGCCCCCCAACCCCACCCCCGGGCAGGGCCCCCCAGGGCTGCGTGCTCAGGAACGGGGCGGGAGCGACCAGAGAGCGAGCCCGGGGTGGGGGGCTGGGCCTGCCCCTCACGACAGTGTCACCGCAAGGACCCCACCCGGCACGGGAAGAGCAGGGCTTCGGGTGACCAGGCCCAGCGGTCAAGGCCCCGAGGAGCCTGGCGGCCCACGCCTGTGGGGAGGCCTGGACACAGGCAGGGCGGGGTGAAGGCCCCTCGAGCCCGAGCCGGGCAGGTGCTGAGCTTTCGGCCTGGGCTCTCACACTTGGTCACCAGGAGCTCCTCGAAAGCCTTGATGCCCTGGGCGGCCCTCTCCCGCATGTCTTCGTTGGCAGGAGGCCCCTGTCGGAAAGTGTCGTGTTATGACGTGGATGGAACCCGACTGTGCTCCCCGCTGGCACTCGCGACCCCGTCCCCCAGCCTCTCGAGCAGCCCGGCCATATGCGAGGCCGGGCCCCGGACGCCTGGCCCTAGAGCGTTGCCTTGAGAAGGGCTCTGGACACCACCCGGCGGCACATGGTGGGCTCAGTGACTCCACGAGTGCTGACGAGGGGGGCGGGACTGCCACCAACCACAGGGACACCTCTGCTGCCAGGACTCCACGCTCCTGCCCGTGCGCCACCTCTCCAGGAAACGCGCCAGGGGCTTCTCCGTGCAGCGAGCTCAGCTGCCACCTTCCAGGGGAGGAAACCTTGACTTCCACCCCTGAACCCGGCAGAGTTTTAATTTAGAGAGGTTGGGGAACACTCTCCTGAAGAATCCAAGGGAAGTCACCACACCCACAGAAGGCTGGGGGGACGAGAGCCCCTTCCCACAGAGCCTGGCCACCCTCCCTGACGAGAGCAGAGCCTGCACCACTCACCACCCCGGTGACCTTGTCCTTGAAGTAGGGCTTCATGAAGTGCCCCATGTACAGACTCGAGGGCAGGTTCCTGCTGTCCTTCACCTTGGGGCCCTTGCACCCCACCAGTTCCCACATGACTTCCTCCTGTGGCAGACACAAGGGGCCACCTGTGGGCCAGGCAGCAGTGCCTCCCCTTGGAGAGGAGGAGACCCAGAACCCTGGTCCCGGGAGGCCTGGCTGCAGGGTTCTCGGGGCCAGACCCTGTCCTACCTGCTGCTCCCGGTTCTGGGCCAGCAGCAGGCTGACCTCGGCCAGCTTCTCCTGGAGGACCTCCTGGTAGACCATGTTCAGCTGCAGGCAGGTCTCTGGGTCTTCAGGGAGTGCCTTCTCCCTGGGGTCATCCTCATCATTGCTGGCCTCCCCCCACCTTTCTCCTTCCTGGTGACAAGCGGAAAACTGCAGGTAAGGGAACACTCCCGCACCCTCCGGGCCCCAGTGGAGCTACATTCTGGCCGCTGGGCTGGTGTGAGACCACCCTGACAGAGGACCAAACAGCGTACGGACACATTCCCTAGTTTTACGACAGTTCAATTTAAGTGTAATTTCTGGGCTTCCCTGGCAGTGCAGTGGATAAGAACCTGCCTGCCAATGCAGGGGACACGGGTTCGATCCCTGGTCCGGGAAGATCCCACATGCCGCAGAGCAACGTAGCCTGTGCGCCACAACTACTGAGCCCGCGCTCTAAAGCCTGCAAGCCACAACTACTGAGCCCGTGTGCCACAACTACTGAAGCCCGCATGCCTAGAGCCTGAGCTCTGCAACAAGAGAAGCCACCGCAACGAGAAGCCCGTGCACCACAACAAAAAGTAGCCCCCGCTTGCCACAACTAGAAAAAGCCAGCACGCAGCAACGAAGACCCAACGCAGCCAAAAATAAATAAATAAAATAAAAATTAAAAAAAAAAAAGTACTATCTAAGAATGCATCTCAGGTGGCGAAGCGTAACGAAATAAGCAGTTTTCACTTTCTACAATAAAAAACTTCTGTAAAACTTGGACTTTGTAAGAGGCTCGCTGGCAGCCGCAGTGAGCGGGAACATGGGCCGCTGCAGTGTTGGCAAGACTGAAAACAGAGCCGACCCCAATGTCTATCTCGAGGCGATGAGTCTAAAAACCACGGAACTACAGTAAATCCATATCAGAAGGACCACCCAGCTACTACAAATAGGAAGCAATTCTGTTTCCATTGACTTGATACAAAAATCAAAAACCCAACTACCAAAATTTTCCAAACTAACATAAATTACAACATAAGCAGAAAGTACTTAAAAAGCGGCACCACCTTCGTGCTTACTTGCCAAGCGCCGTTCTAGGCCCTGGTACACGTGCACTGACCGGGGCCGGGAGTGCCCCCACAGCACAGACTGGGAAACTGAGGCAGAGAGGTGAATACGGGGCAGGACCCAGGCAGCCCGCTCAGCCTCCCGCGTGTCACGTCACGTCCCCTGAGGTCAGTGGAGCCAACAGGAGCTCAGAGAAAGCAAGAGGCGTGAACACCAAGCTGCTAAGAGTGGTGTATCTAGGGGCAACCTTACTTCTGATGATACTTTGGGGTGTTTCCTCTTTACTAACAAATACGCGTTACTTTAAAAATGCAGAAAAACCAAGGTGAGTTCAAAACACCCCCCTCCCCGGACCCCCTGGCGGGCGGGGCGCCTGCCTCAGCGGCACAGCCACCTCGGGCCGGAAGTTACCAAGAGCAGTGGACCAGCCGCGTCAGAGTCCCCGTCGGGCAGCGAATCTGCAGGAACGCAAGCACGTGTGTCAGTAACGACGACGGAAACGGTGGCTGGTGATGGGACGTCACAGGCGCCGAGGAGACCGACCGGCCAGTGCCGCACACGGCGCATCTCCCAGGCAGACAAGAGAGGGGCGCAGGCCACGGAGGTCCGGAGGGTGGGACGCGTGCTGCGTGGACCTCCCCCTCCCCGCCCGTGCCCAGTGGCCGAGCACTGCCCGTCGGCTGTGTGGAGAAGGCACTAAGCCGAGGGCAGGGTCAGCCAGAAAGAGAAGACGCCAGCCCAACACGGAGTGCCCCCGGGCGCGCAGAACGATGACCGCGGGGACAACCAGGGCAGGCCTCACAGGAGACAGCTCTGTCCTGGGGGAAGTGAAGCCACTCAGAGGAGGGGACAGGACAGCCACAGAGGCCCCAATGCCAAGTGAGAAAAGGCTCTGGTGCAGCTGGGAACCGTGAGAGGCTCGGTCTCAGAGCTGCACCTGGGCCTGAGCGGGGTGAGCAGGCCAGGGCCCTGGACGGCTCAGCCACTGCAGGCAGGCCTCCAGCCAGAGCTGCGGGGAGGGACACTCAGGGCCCAGGGAAGCACGCGGAGTGGACAGAGCAAGAGCCCTGGCAGCAGGGGCCTCGGACAGAGGGCAGCTGCCTGAGCCCAGGGAAGAGATCCATGGGGTCTCAGCGGTGGTGACTGTTCAAGCACGGGGGCGAGCTCGGCCCTGGAACCTTCCGATTGCTGAGGAGGACAGCACGGCCCCTCCTCCCAGGACAGCCGGCTGCACCACGGGGCAGGGTGCTCGCACACAGCCAGCGGGGCCGGGGGCTGACGAGGGAGGGGTGGTGACACACCGTCCAGCACCACAGCACACCGCGGCTGACCGGAACCCGAGGGCAGACACGGCCGCTCTGACCAAGGAGCGCGGACACTGACCTGCGTCGGAATCCGAGTCGAGACTCGACTCCGAGACGTCCACGTTGATACTCGAAGAGCTGGGATCCAGAATCCTTTCCAACTCCCTGATCTCCTTTGATATTCTGACTCTTTCAGCATCTATATCCATGACGTCTGCCCGCCTGCAAAATACGTTATGTTATAAATAAGCCAAGGGGGTGCAGAAACCCCACCGGCCCTCAGACGTGCAGCCCTGCAGGGGATTGACCAAAGCAGGCACCGGGCGAGAGGCCGGGCCCAGGGAGCGCTGGGACCGACCTGACACCCACCTGTGCCCCGTGAACTCCCGCTTTTGCTCTGTCAGCTGCCCTGAGGCTGTGACCAGCACAGGGGGAGAGAGTGATGGACACCAAAACAGTCCAACTGCCACCAAGCCATGAGTGAGCTGGCCACCCAGTGCGTTAAAAGGAAGGCGCAGTGGCAAAGTCACTAGAGGACAAGAATGAGGCCCATGGACCCTAGGTGCAGCTGCTTGCCCGCGGCACAGACCTGGACACACAGGGTATTGGGCAAGCGGGCACTGAAATACACACTGACCAGGTGGCAGGGCTCAAAGCCCTGGGAGGAAGCCCCCTGAAGGCAGGGCCTGCTGCAGCCCCAGCATCTAGCACAGCACCTGGCCTTCGGGGCTGTCTGACACTGAACAAACCCTTGCTAAAGAAACAGGGACCTCTTTTCTTAGGAACGAGAATGTGGAAAGTCTAAAAAGGGGTCGAAGGTGGGAGAATAAGTGGGCGGCAGGGGAAACGCCTGGGGACAGAAGCACAGACGCAGGAGCCCAAACCACGCAGGAGAAGCCTCCTCCCGCCCGTGCAAGGCCTCTCCCCGCTGCAGGCGACGGGGGCCTCCACTGCGACAAACAGGGCCGCCGCCAACCAGAGCATCCCCAGCTCGCGCAGCAGCACAAAGCTGAAATGCGAAGTGTTTATAACCCAACTCGGCTTGAAGCCAGCCGGTCTGCAGAACCGACCGCAGCTCCGGGTGGGCGCGGGGCCACTACCTCCTCGGGCGGCGGGAAGGAGGCCTCCAGGACGGCGAAGCGGTCCCGGCCCAGGGACCCCCGCGCGTCGGGGCGCCCCGCACGCTCTGCCCCCGACGGCGCCCGCGGGGCCCCGGTGATGATAAGCCCCGCGGCGGACCCCGCCGCCCCCCGCCGCTCCTCACCAACCACCCCCCAGCCCTCCCCCGTCGCTCCTCACCTGCGCGCAGAGCCAGCACCCGACCTCCACACCCCACGCTTCTAGCAGCAGCGCGAAGACTGAGCCGCAGACCGGAAGTCCCGCCTCCAAGGCTTTGGCGGAGGCCCGGGGCACGCCGGGACGGGGCTCTCGGGCGGGCGCGTGCTGCCTCCTCGCGGCCGGCTGCGGGACTCCCCGCGCCCGCCGGCGCCTCGCTGCGGCCCTAAGGGGCCCGGTCAGCGGGTCCGGAGCGTCTTCTCCCCCGCGGTGGGACCTCCCGCAGCCACCGAGCCTGTCTGTGCTGTTTCTCCGTTAGCTGTGTCCAGGGTTTTGGTTGAGGAACCGAGGAGAAAACCTGCCGAGCCCTCGCGACTGTCCCGGCCGGGCCGTGCGGGGCCAGTGCGCCGAGCCCGTCGGAGACGACCGGCCTCACCCCGGCGACGCGCCCCCGCGGGGAGGGGCCCTGACCTCCAGAGTGAGGGCGTCTTCCTAGGGGCGGTGGCGGAGTCCTGGAAGGCGAGTTGAGGGTGCCGGGAGAGGTAGGAGCAGGCGTCCCTCCCGTGAGCCAGGTGGGGTGGCGGCGGTGGCAGGGGTGGGGGGTTGGTGCTCAAAGCGGGACCTGCAGCGAGGGGCGCACAGGGTTGCCGGTCCTTCCCGTGCCCACTCAGCGCCCCCGTAATAGCCCGGGACCCGAGCCCACGGGGTCCAGATGCACAGGCAGAGATGCGTGTTCAACAAAGTCATCGTGAATTGTTCTCTGAAGTTTTTTTTTTTTTTTTACTGTGGAACACTTCAAAGGCACAGAGAACAGTGTAACAGAAGCCTGCGTGTCCACCCCTCTCCTTGCTGCACCCAGACCCCCTGTGCCCAACCCAGCCCTCCAGCCCGGTGATCTGGTCCCTGTAAAATAAATGCTGTGCCCTCTACCCAGGGCTGTGGCCCAGGCACCCTCCCTGGCAGCCCCAGCCCTGTTGCGAGCGCACCCAGAAGAGAGGCTCGCTCTAACACTCTCCTACTAGACCACCCTGTCTGAAGTCCGCTCTGAAAACTGATCCCGGAACCCACTTTTCACCAACGGGCAGGAGCACAAGGTAGTGGGTGGGGGTAAGATGAAGGGCGGGGTCAGCGGGGACTCCTGGGAGGCTCTTACCTGTAGCTGAGATCACAGGGCCTAGCAGTCTGAACGTCTTGGAAGTGCAACCACGGACCTCAGATGCTCCCATGCTAGACTCCAATCTGTCCCACCCAAGACACGCAGCTGTGCCTCGCATGTCTGCAGCCGAGCCTAGCGGCAGGTGTGGGTCCACCCTAACCCCCTGGGCTTTTTCATTTATCAGCACAAACCACCCATTAGGCCACGGTCAGCAGCGTGATTCTCAAGCATAAAGAACGAGCTGAATTAGGAAAAAAGGGACACTGCATATGAATTTTAGAATTTATTAAATAAGAAAACTGTCAATTTGAACAGGATGCAAAAAGGACGTTTATTTAAAAAAATAACATCCATAGGAAAACAGCCAAAAAGGCATCTAGTGCATGTTACGCCTCCCCTCCAACAGGAAGGGATTGGAAAGGCACCTGGGGAGACGTCGCCCTGACCCGGGAAGGCTCTGCCTAGGCTCCAAGTCCCTGAATCCTACGTGTCATCGTACAAGATGCCGCCTGGAACGCGTAGCAAAACCCTCCAGCCAACACCAGTTTTCCAGTGCACTTAGATTGTGTCCCACCGTGGAATGCCTGTGCTGACCTTGTTCCCTGAGGGAAGACAATGGCAACCCTTCGTGGGGCGTCCATGCTCAGGTCACCAAGCACAGGAGCCCCCCCGGCCCCCGGAAGCTGAAGGAGCGGTCTGTGAGCCAGAGGGGGCGCTGAGCACTGGCAGTAAGGCACAGGCCCCCGTCTGCGGCGCGCGCTTACGTTACGGCTCATTTAGTGTTGTTCTCTACTTATGAAAGCAAAGACGATCAACTGAACTTATCTTACAGTTCATATTCTAGAATGACAATGGAAAACACTCATCACAGAATTGCTGTTTTCGTTTAGTAACTCTAAGAAAAATCACCGGCTTTTAGAGAAATGTCTTCCAGTAGATGATGAGCGTCTATAAACAGCGGGGAGCTCGCCAAGAAGGGCGACACGAAGCACAGGAGCTGCTCTCGCATACGGGAGCTGCTCCTCCCTGCGTGCGGCTAATGATACTGTTCCAGGCCATGAAGTTAGTATCTCGTGATAGATATTTTTACTGTGTGAAGACTGCACATTCAGAGACATGGTGGCGTGTTGGAATCCGTCGGGTAATGGTTTCAGGATGTAAACAGAGCTGTGAGCTGGAAGCACCTCCGTGGTTCTCAAGACTCCTCCCCCTGATCTTTAATTTCAGAAATTCTGTCTATAGATTTAAGGATTTCAGCAACAAGATTCAACGTTTCAGCTCCAGAAACCAGCTGCCTGAAATAAAAGCACAGATGTTACAGATGGTTTCTACAACTGCTCCAGGGCAATAACAGAAGCTTTGGGACCTCCCTGGCGGTCCAGTGGTTTGGGCTCCCCGCTTCCACTGCGGGGGGCACAGGTTGGTTCCCTGGTCGGGGAACTAAGGTCCCGCAAGCCATACAACGCAGCCCCCCGCCCCCACCCCCCCCGCCAAAAAACCCCGAAGCATTAAAGCAGAGAAGTTCCAGAGTGAAAAGTGAAGAGTTTTTAAATCTTAGATTCTGTCTCAAGAGACTCTTTGTACTGGACTTAAACGAGACGGGCTTCCCTACCCACGGCTGTGTCTGGACACCCGATGGGCTTCCCTACCAGCGGCTGTGACTGGACACCGCTGCCGCTGAGCTCAGCCCCGCGGGAGAGAGGTCACAGCGACGGCGACCGACCCCTCCCAGGAGCCTCACTGTGCCCTGCATGTCTTGGGCCTTCTTCAAGTTTATGTGTTTTTACAAGAGGGAAAGTATTATTCTTTTTCACTCAAAACCTTGGTGTCTCGTAGGTGATTCAGATCTGGCTGACGTTAACCCTCAAGCCTCCCAGGTGAGAACGGTTATCCCTCCGCGGACCACGGAGGGCCTGCTTGCCAAGGATGTGTCGTATGACCGCGGGGTGAACAGGATCACTGAGCCCCACCCCACGAGGCTGCAGCTTGAAACACCGGCTAAGCACCCCCCTCCAACCCCTGCACTCACCTGATGGAGGCATGCGCGTTGTTCATGACAGCACGGAGGTTCTGCAGGGCCGCCTCTGCGTTCTGCTTCACCACTGTCAGGCTGGCGCCCTGGCCTGACCGTAGGGCTTCGTTCTCGCGCTTGAAGTTAGAGACCTGCGCCTGGGCCCGAGGTGGGGGGTAGGGGGCGGGCGTGGCAGCGTTAGGACTTTTTCCTGGCTAAACAGGAGAGCAGCTAAAAGGCCATCTGACTGGCACCAGACAAGGCACCCTAGGTAGAGGCGACAAGGGGATGATGCCCTTTCCTAACTGGGGGGTAGCAGGCCTCCTAAAGGACACGGGCCTAATGCCGTCCCTGGTACCTCACCTGTCCTCTGGTGTGCACGTGCCACCCCCCACTGTATAGTGATGCCCTCGACACTCTTGTTGGGCACAACCAGGAGGCCCGGGAGGAAAGCTCACACTGTCCTGATTTGGGTGCTTCATCTGCTAGGGGGAGCAGGAGGGGAAGGGGAGGAAACCCCAGCAGAGATTCTTTGGTGCCTTTTTTGGAATTCACGAATACGTGAACCATTTAAGACCCTCTCTCTAGTTACCTGGAGCAAGCTGATTTCCTGTTTCAGTTTTAGGACGTGATTTTCTGCCTTTACTGCCCGTTTCTGTTATTCCCCCCACAAAAAAAGAAAAAAAAAAAGGCATCACTGCTGTGGTAACGTGGACACAGGACGCATCCCCTCCCTCCCCGTCCCTCTCCCTCACCTGGCGGCCCCGGCCAGGCGGGCCCACCCCGTGGCTGGGCAGCCCATGGTGAGGGGCCCCTGCTCACTGCCGGCCTGCCTGGGCCCACCCAGACCCACGTGCCCCCGGGGCAGGACTCGGTGCCCTGTAGGGAGTGACACACCAGACACTTCACAGTGTCCAGCCAGGCCGGCCCCGCCCAGCTCCCCCGCTGCGAACCAGGAGCCCGTCTGCTCACGGTCATGCGCTCCAGATTCCGCTCCACCTGCCGCGCCACCGACTCCAGGTCGTGATAGTCCCTCTCCTCCTTGATCATTTTCGCTTCCAACTTCCGCTCAAGCGTCCTCACCCTCGTGAAGGAAAAAGCCCAGGTTATTAGGAACTCCCTTGACTCATTCTAAGAATGTTAGACTATAAGGAGTTTTAATTGGACTGATCAAATAAAAACCACAAGAGCCCGAGGTTTCAGAATGCACCTTCGGAGGAACAGCTGTGAGGCAACAGCCTCAGAGCTGGATGCGAGTCAGCGCACGTACGGGCGCCCTGGGGCCGTCTGACAGCTCTGCTGCTCCGTCATCAAGTGGGCTTGATTTTGCTGTTTCAAATACACTTTTACACAGAACATAAGAAACATCTGATGCTGAGGGTTTAATGCAATAAAACCCACGCTCACACAACTACTGAAGCCCGCGCGCCTAGAGCCCGTGCTCGTCAACAAGAGAAGCCACCGCAATGAGAAGCCCGCGCTCGCCGCAACGAGAGAAAGCCCGCGCACAGCAACGAAGACCCAACGCAGCCAAAAATAAATTAAATAAATAAACTAATTAAAACAAAACAAACAATAAAAACCCAGGCACACACAGCTGCTGAGCCTGCGTGCTGCAGCTGCTGAGGCCTGTGCCCCGCGCCCCTGGAGCCCGTGCTCCTACGGCGGGAGAGGCCATCGCGGTGGGGGGCCTGCGCGCCGCAGTGGAGGGGCCCCCGCTCGCCCGCCGCGGCTGGAGAGAGCCCGCGTGCAGCGGCGAAGACCCAACACAGCCCCCCAAAATAATTAATTAATTAAATAAGTAAAGAAATAGAAAAAAAAATTAAAAAAAAAAACAAACCCAGGCACAGTCCAACTCCGATACTTCGTTATCGTTTTCGCATTGGTTTCTTTGAGGGTCAGAAGATGGTTTGAATTGCAAGCCTAACTCAAAACTTACGTACATTTCTGTTTGAGTTTCAGAGAAGCTCTGAACCTCAGTCAGCTTCCTTCTTAGCTTAGAATTTTCATCTTTCAGCTGTAGAAAAAGAAAATCCTTATTAGAAACTCAGTGTCTCACTACAAAGGGATGTGTGCTTCTGCTCTTTGGCTCTGGAACTTCTTGATAAACAAAAATATTGCAAGAGTCCCTCTACAGTCCACGTACAGGGAAAAACCAAGAACAAAGTTCCCTGTTTATTAAAGGCCTACTACAGTCACAGACTCCAGTCTTACTCAGATCTTGTAACTCTTTCTTAGGTGACTATAATTTTTCAAATGTCCTCAGGACACCGGGCAAGCTGTCCCCGAGCCACCAGCTGGGGTGGATGGACCCTTTTCTGAGGGGCAGCGCATTGAGGGTCTCCCTCTGCTCCAGTTGACACCCCCTCACAGCCCTCCGCGTGACTTTTTGGTGGTTACGCTCACGCCGGTCAGACAGACCACAGGCTGTCTTGTCCTTGGAGCCCACCCCCCAGGCCATCAGGGACACTGGGGGCTCCAGGCTTCCTCCAAGAATGCTGCTTAGACACGAGCCGTGACCAGGATGCCGACGCACAGCCCCGCTCACTTACTGCTTCGTAACTTATCTGCAGCGTCCGAAGGTGCCTGTCCCCCAGAGACTCTCCGGGGACTGTGAAGTCGGTGCTGGGGCTCCCGGCTGGGGAGACGCGGGAGTCGGAGTCGCTCAGCGTGCACGGAGGCAGAGACTCGGGCCCCACCAGCTCCGACGGGTTGGAGAAAAAGGAGACATAGGTGCTGCAGGGCGACGTGCTGGCGGTGACCCTGGAGGAGTGGGTCTGCTCCACGGCAGACGGCAGGTAGGCCCCGTCCCACCCTTCGTCCTCGTCCTCGTCCTCATCCAGGACGTCGCCAGCCCCCGTCGGGTCTTCGAAAAACGGCTGCTGATACTCCAGGCCATACCCCACGGTCTGGGAGGTGGGGGAGTTGCGGTCGAGTCCCAGCGAGTGCCTCGTGGCTTCCTGAAGGAGACAGGGAGGCGATGCTGACTCAGGAGCCGTCGCAGGCCCTTCTTCCTAGACGTCTGACGTTGGAACAAGAAGAAAGGCCCATCTCGGCTACCGGGAAGGTGAGGGGCAGGAGGGACCCAAACGGCTCTGAGCGCCACCCGGCTTCTCCGCCGGGAGCAGCGGCTGCCCCACTTTGCCCCACAGCCCTCGGCCAGCCTCCTGGGAGGGAACGCTGCACGTCAGAAGAGAGACGGCCTCCGGAAGGGTTTTCTGTCTAAGGTCACTGCAAACAACGCCTTAGGTTTACCTTTGAATAAATTCTGCTGTCGGTATTCTCTTTCGACAGGCCAAGGTTCTTGCTTTTCAGAAACTCTTTAAAGGAGAATGGATTTGCCTCTTCAAGATCTCCAAGTTTCTCACCTGAAATGATAACAGATGTCACAAACGTGAAAAGTCTCCTGAAGGTCCTTAAAGGGAACTTCCCTGTTCGTTGCTTTTTCCTGAACATGACCCCAGCTAAGATGGGGAACACTGCCTTCGTCCTTCCACCAGACCTCAGCGACACTGGGAAATGAGAAAGCTGGCTGATAAAACAGACCAACTCGGGCATTCTAAATTCTCCTTCTCGTCCCAGCCCCTCGGTCCCCACACCTTGCTGCCCACGGGGTCCACCTGGGGACATGTCAGGCTGCCACGCACCTCCACTCCCATGCAAAGGGCTTGGGCCGCAGCCTATGCCGGAGGCTGGCGGAGCGCACGTGCAGCCACGTGAGGAACCACTGCTCCGCCTCCAGCCTTTTCCCCACTCACTCTCCAGCTTTCCCTTCTCTTTCCCACTCTCCCGGTACCCAACCAGCCACCCTGCGGCCCTTTTGGCCCACCAGTGATCCAAGCCCAGGTGCCAACCCTGTATGAAGTTGGCTCCTGTAACCCTGGCCCCACTGTCTCCTCAGACCCCTCAGGTGTGACTTCCCACCCCCTGCCATCCCTCATGCCCAGGTTCTCCTGCCCCTGTGCCCACTTTCCCTCCACCCGCGGGTCAGGATCGACTGTGGGGCTCCACCCCCACCTGCTCTTTCGGGCTCCAGGTGTACTAGTTATATGCTGTCAGACTGACAGCCCTGCCGCTGGGCACGTGCCTGGCACGTGGAGACATGGACGGAGAGAAAAAGAAAGGATTACTGAACTACTGTACCTCCAAAGTGCGTGTTCTGGGCTCCTGATGGACCTTGCTTAGTGCCTTTCCCCTTTCCATAGGCAAAATCTGCAAAGAGACATCATCACCCCACCGTGATCATGGGAAGCCTTTATGACCACAACTTTTTTTGACATGCGGTCTCTATTGCAGTGGTTCTTACGGCCTGGGCAACTTTCAGAGCACAAGCCCCCGGGCTCCTGCCCCTGGAGATGGTCTGACGTCCATGGGCCCTGGCATCTGTGACTCTGAAAAAGCTCCCGATAGGTTTGATGCCCCGTGGGGCAGGCGCACGTCCTCCGTCTTATGGTGCCTCCTGAATGCCCTCGTGGGTTGTCATTGGCTCTCAGACCCTGACAGAATCACCTAAACACTCCCTGAACACCCTGGACCCCAGGCGGTGTAGCCGCTTGGGGCGAATTAGGATGAACTAAAGATGGCCTCTGCCCAGCTGCAGGCACCAGAGGATGGCTACACCTGGTTTCCCACCCTGGCCTACTGGATGAAGGTTCCCTCATCCTCCCACCTGAAAGAGCCAGGTGGTTTCCTGTGTTGCCACTGGGCCTACCTCTATGCCGGCATTTGCCATGGTGTACTGGAACTGTCTGGCGGGGGGGGCAGGGGGTTCTCCAAGAGGAGACTGTGAGCTCCAGGGAGCGGGACTCCCATCCACTTGCGTTTCCTACTCCCAGCGCCCAGCGCACGGTGGGGCTAGTGGTCACCGTTGGGCCGGGGGTGAGTTGCGCTATCGCGCGGGACCTACAGGTAGTGCCGGCACCGGGAGTCCCTGAGGCTCGTCTCTCACCTGTGTCTCCCACGGAAGCTAGCACCGGACTGGGCACATAGCACATAAACGTCGGCCGAATGCCGAAGAACTGGGACTCCAGGTCCCTGGCTTGGGGGCGCTCACAGTCTAGCTGGGGGAGACAAGACCGGCGCTCATAGAACGCGGGAGCTGTAATAACAACAAGAGCGACTTCACCGCGCGCCCGCCTCACCTGGACCTCAGCGCGGACGCCGGGCCGCGGACGCCCGCCCGCCCCCCGCCCGCTCACCGTCCGGAATGACGAGGCTCCGGGGCCGGGACAACGGGGTGACGCCGGGGCGGCGCGCGTAGCCCGCCATCGCTGGGGGCCCCGCGGCGCCAGCTCTCCCTAGCCAGGCAGCTGCGGCTCCATGGCTCCGACTTCGCCCCGACCGCGGACCAAGTCGGCCACCCCCGTCGCCCGCCGCTCGGCCGCTGCTCCAAACCTCTGGCCGCTGCTTCTGCTCCGCGCACCGGAAGCGCAAGCCTGAACGCCTTGGGCCGGCGCCGGGGGGCGGGGGCGCCGGAGGCGGAACAGGAAGTGACGACAGAGTCGGTGGGCGGTGACTCAAGATGGCGGCTATGGTGCTGGCGGCGACGCGGCTGCTGCGAGGCTCGGGCTCCTGGGGCCGCTCGCGGCTGAGGTGAGCCGAGGGCCGGCCGGGGATCGGCCGGGGGCTGGGGCGGCCCCCCCCTTCTGGACGCTCCGCCTTTGGCTCCCCCACGCCGAGGGGCGGCGCCCGGCAAGCGGGCTGGGAGTGCGGGACCCCCGCCCGGTCCCCGAGGCGACGGGAGCACTTCTCCCCTTGGCGCCCCGGGCTCCGACCCCGAGCCCCATCCGCCTCTCTCTCGTCCTCTCCTCCCGGGCGGTCGGGGGTGCTCGTCCGAGGTCACGTGTCATCTCCGCCCCGGCCCCTTCCGGCCGCGTGCCCCCTTGTGAGGCCGAGCCGGCAAGCCTGGGTTCTGTGGTCGCCAGAGTCATGTCCTTGACTGCTGTGCTCTGTCCCCTCTCCTCTGGATGTTTGGCCTTTTCCCGCACTGGCGCTTTCATTCAGGCGACAGATGGGTGTTGATCCTTCGCTGTGAGGTCCTGGGTGCGATGGGGACAGAGACCAGGCAGTGGGTCCAGGCAGTCTCGTGCCCAAAGTGTCAGCTTTGAAGGGAGTAAGCCGCCTTCGACAGTAAGAAACAGGAGAGACTAACTTCAGGTCGGATGAGGAGGAGCAGCTTACGAGGAGGTGACGTCTAAGCCAAGGGATGGAGAATGAGAGAAGGGTCAGCCCTGTGAACAGTGCAGGGGAAGGCAGGTCAGACCAGGAGCCGTGAGCACAGCAGCATGGGGATGATGAGCCCAGTGTGTCCAGGGAACGGACCAGCCGGCCAGTGGGACCCGGACCTGGGGCGGGGGGCGGCTAGCAAATGGGTTTGGAGGGGGAGCTGGAGGCCTTCGGGACCAGGTGAAGAGATGTGGTTTCCGCTTAGGCTCCAGGGGGCTGTTGAAGGGCAGGGCTTGGCCAAGTGCTTGGTGTGTAGAAACAGACTTAACCCACTTAATCCTCCTTTCATGGAGGTGGCATTTGAGGTCTAAGGACCTGAACCAACTTGCCACATGTCCCTGGGAACACCTCAGTGGTGTTCTTGGTCACTCTTCTGTGTTGTCTCTGGGGACGTGTAGAAATCAATTCTCTAGATAAGGAGATGCTGATTTTTTAAATGCACACAAAACACAAATCACTGCGCCCAGGTGGTCCCCACAGGTCCCGTCATCTCAGGTGTACTGTACCTGGGCCGGCTTCTGTGTTTCAGGTTTGGAGCCCCTGCGTACAGGCAGTTCAGTAGTGGTGGTGCCTATCCCAGCGTCCCCCTCTCTTCCCCCTTGCCCGGAGTACCCAAGCCTGTTTTTGCTACAGCTGATGGACAAGAAAAGTTTGAAACCAAAGTTACCACACTGGAGAATGGGCTTCGTGTGGCGTCCCAAAATAAGTTTGGACAGTTTTGTACAGTAGGAAGTAAGTACTGTCGGTAGCATTGCGGGTGGCCCCGTCTGTTGTAACGTGCACACGCTTCAGTTCACTGTTAGTTGTACTTAGGGTGTCGTTCGTGAACTGTATCCTGAGTGAAAAAGCATGGCGTAGAATCTGAAAATTTAGTAATCAGAGTATGAACGGTGGCTCTCCTGGTGGTGGGTTTTCTTTTCCTTCTTTCTACCTTTCTGTTATCCTAAAAGATTTCTACCAGAGATATAAAGTACGTAATTTTATAAATACTGACGTACGTGTATAGCTGTGAAAACCTCCGGAGTCAAGGTAATGTACGTATTTGTCATTCTCACATGTTTAAATCTGGCTGTTTGGTCATATTCACAATTTTAAAAGGTTTGTCTTGATTAGATCTTCCCTTTTGAATATCTGACTTAACCTGTCAATTTTCTTTTTATTGCCAGTTCTTATTAACTCTGGATCAAGATATGAAGCAAAATATCTCAGTGGAATTGCTCACTTTTTGGAAAAATTGGCATTTTCGGTCAGTGTCCAACTTGTGATTTTTGATACTATACTTGGGAAGAATCTGTCAAGGTTTGCTTTTCTAAAATGGGTATTTTAATAAATGCTTAAGTTGCCAAGTTGATACGAATTAAAGTTTCTAAGTTAAAAGATGATTTGATTTAATGTGTTCTGAAAGCAAAAGTAAGTTTTTTTCTTAAAAACTGTATCTTGGAGGCTGTTCTGCGTGGCTCATGTAGGTTCTCTTGTTCATTTTTCTAGTCTACGGATCGATTTGGCAGCAAAGATGAAATTCTGCTTACCTTGGAGAAGCACGGGGGTATTTGTGACTGCCAGACATCAAGGTAAGCCAGCTTTCACGTACAGACTCGTCTTTTATCACGTGGACTGTCCTCATCCTTGGTCAGAGTCCCCCTGAGCCCCTCCCATCGGCGAGGCTGTGGAGGTGAATGGTGAGAAGTGAGCCCTGGTCCAGGCAGAGATTCAGGTGGAGGGTTGGGTGTGTGGCAACACTTACACAGAGGCATGCGCTCCGAGGGCCAAGCCTCCCTGTCATTCGAGCCAGGCTGCTGGCTGGGCGCTGGGGACGCAGAGCAGGCCTGTCCCCAGGATGCTCACAGATCGGGCAGAGGGCTGCACCACAGCTGGTGGATGCAGGAGCCAGGGGCCGAGGGTGGTGGGAGCGTGGGGGGGGTCAGGAAGGGAACGGTAGGTAACTCAACGTCGGGGCTGCTGCTTGAAGGCGCCTGCCAGGTGGAATAACGGGCGGCCGTGGCTCAGACGCAGGGGACAGCAGGTGCAGAGGCTCAGTCTGGAAGAGGCAGTGGTCAGTTTGGGGTGGGGAAGGTTCAGTAGGTAGCTGGGGCACAGATGGGGTAGGGGTGCTGTGGACAAAGGCAGGTGGTGTTTGTCTGCCCAGTGTGGGGCGTGTTTGGAAAGCTGTGTTCAGGGCAATGTGAGATAAGCAGACAGAGATCACACCTTTTTTTTTTTTTGGGTCCACGCCGGGTGCCACGTGGGATCTTAGTTCCCCGACCAGGGATCGAACCTGGGCCCCTGCAGTGGAAGCGCAGAGTCCTAACCACTGGACCCCCAGCGAAGTCCCAGATCACACTATTTTTAAGCAGTTGGTTATTTCAATCTGAATGTTAAAAAAATTAGAGAGAAAATATAGGTTAAATGCCAAGAATTAGAGTTGGCATGGAGGCAGTATGTTCACATGTTCAAAAAAAGTCCTGTTCAGAAACTTGTGGCTCCCGGCTGCCCGTGAATGAAAGCCAGACTGGTTGGCTGTGTTCTTGTGAAAAATCGCATCCTCCTTCTCCCCAGGGAGCCCCTTCCTCTGGTCAGGCAGGCCTGTGTTCTGCCCCAACGCAGCCAGCTAATTCTCAGCTCAGACTTTCGTTCCTGCCGCTCTCCCCCGTGGTCCTACAGCACTTCCCCACTGAGAACGGCCCCTTCCCTGCAGAGGCCCTGGTGGCCACGTCTCCCCTCCAGGGCTCGCTCCTCTCCACGTGGCAGCCGGGCCTGCCCTGCGTGGTCTCCGGCCTGACTGTGCCCCCCTCGTGGCTCTGTGGTTGTCACGTTCGCGCCTCCCCTGCCTCAGTGCACCTGTCTAATCACAGCGCCTCGTGCTGCGAGCTACTGTGACAGTCAGTCTCTGTCCCCCAGCCGTCTAAGGCCAGGCATGCACCCGTGTGGACGGTTCACCTAGCGGACACTCAGCGCAGGATGACACGAGTAGCCTCAGAGGGGGCTTGTGCTGGTGAAAACCGCTCAGAGCTGCCTCTCCAGTTCGGCTGGACAGTGTCTTCCGCTCCAGCGATTAGCCCGTGCACAGCTGTGGTTCTGCCTGCTAAGAGTTTACACTGTAAGATGGCAAAGGGGGAAAAGCCCCAGGTGTATGCTGACCCTCGATGCAGAAAGATGTAACCACCTTCCCTGCCACCCCAGCATACACCTGTCGTGACCTTATTGCCCCCAACGTTGGTTTTGTTGGTTTTTCCAGAGACACCACCATGTATGCTGTGTCTGCTGATTCTAAAGGCCTGGACACGGTGGTTGGCTTGCTGGCAGACGTGGTCCTGCACCCCAGGCTAACAGGTGTGCGTTCGGGCTGCTTGAGGGGTCCTGGGGTGGGGGGCAATGCTGGGAGGTGTGTTGACGCACTGCCCCGGGGAGGGGCGCTGTGTTATGGAGCCTTGGGCCCACCCACCGGTGACAGTCAGCAGGGGGGTCACGGGAGACAACGCTCACGATTAGAAACGTCCTTGATACTGAATACTTCGACTCTCGTCTCTGAGCCCTTTGACGTTTGTAGCGAAACGGTTCTTTCATTTCAGAAAAGCATCTCAGACGGTGTTTAAACACCCTGACTGACGTGCTACCAGAAGTTTCTGTGTCTCTGTGCCCATTCCCTTCCTCAGCCTTGCAAATGGCAGGACTTCAAGCTCCCTGCTAGGAGTGGACACAGGCCAGTCTAGCTGCGCTGTGTTTCACAGCAGCCTGGCCTTGGGGTTCCCAGGCTGCGGTTCCACATTACGATCTTTCTGGCACTGGTTCCAGTTACCCGATGAAACACACCCCCGCCATTGGTGTGTGCCTCTGTGTCTGGACCTGAGCGCCTCGTATGGGGAGGAAGCCGCGGCTCGGAGCGGGGCCAGGTGGCTGCTTCCGGGCAGAGGGGAGGAGGCCCAGATCGTCCAGGTCCCGGCCTGCAGGGCACTCTCCCCGTCGCTCGTACAAGCGCCCCCCAGGTCTGCCCCAGAGGAAGGCAGAGGAGGCTCTGCCTGTGCTTGCCGATGAACGACACTGGGCCCAGCTCGGCAACCCAGGCTCAGGGCGGCCTCCGTCTGAGCCTCGTCTCTGGTTCTCTGCAGATGAAGAAATCGAGCTGGCGCGTATGGCTGTCCGGTTTGAGCTGGAGGACCTCAGCATGCGGCCCGACCCGGAGCCCCTTCTCACCGAGATGATTCACGAGGTGCGATGGACACGCGGGCCACCTCCACGGCCTCGCCCCCGACCCCGGGCTCTGGGGGGGTCGTTCACCTGCCTGATGCCACCTTGCAGGACATTTTTAATTTCTGAATTTGTTAGCTATGCAAGTTTTAAACTTTTTAATCCTTACGGTAATGAGGTCTGTAGAGTGAGCCTTTTATGTTACATTTCTTACGAATTTTCATTCTGGAGAGGCAGATTTTACTATTTTTGTAAACACACAAAGCTGCTCCTGCCAAACGGTAGCTGAAACGAGCAGCTGGTGGGCTTTTCCCATCTGGCCGGGGATCGCCGCAGTCCCGGCTTGCCTGGGAGGCCTGGCTGCGTTCCCTCTGTCACTTGTGTTTCTCTTGCTTCCTTTATCAAGGCCGCTTACAGGGAAAACACAGTCGGCCTGCACCGTTTCTGCCCCACAGAGAACATAGCAAAGATTGACCGGTCGGTGCTTCACTCCTACCTGCGAAACTACTACACCCCCGACCGCATGGTGCTGGCCGGGGTGGGGGTAGAGCACGAGCGCCTGGTGGAATGTGCCAGGAAGTACCTCCTGGGCACCCGGCCTGCCTGGGGCAGTGGGGCGGCCGTGCACGTGGACGGGTCGGTGGCACAGTACACTGGGGGCGTCGTCAAGGTAAAGCCATGATCTCGGGTTGCGTACGCTTTCTTTGACTTCTTTTTTCAGTGTGATCGATCTTGCGTTTATCCTGAAGGTGTTAGGTTCACCTTAACCGGGCTTCACCTTAACCCGCGTTCCTGTTAGAGCTGAGCTCCACCTGGGCTCGAGGCTCGGCTGGCTCGCGCCTCTCGAGGGGGTTTCCTGACTTTGGTGTACGGTTTCTGTAGACCCGTTTATATACCACCTGACCTGAGAAGCGTGCGAGGCCTGGTGGTCTTTCACTGAGTGTACGCATCCATTCTTCTTGGTTCCAGCTGGAAAGGGACATGTCCAGTGTCAGCCTGGGCCCCACCCCGTTCCCCGAGCTCACGCACATCATGATTGGCCTGGAGAGCTGTTCCTTCTTGGTGAGTCCTGGGCGGCTCGGGCGGGGCGTCCTGGAGCGGGTCACACCTGCGCGGGCTCCGCCCAGGCTGAGCTCTGCCATCCGTCTGCCGCAGGAGGGGGACTTCCTCCCTTTCGCGGTGCTGAACATGATGATGGGCGGCGGCGGCTCCTTCTCGGCCGGCGGGCCTGGCAAGGGCATGTTCACCAGGCTCTACCTCAACGTGCTCAACAGGTGGGTTGGGTGCCCTCGCCCGCTCTGTCAGGGCCACTGGCCCAGCCGAGCATGCTCTGGGGCCGTGACACCTTCCTGGTGTCCCTCTCCACGTCCCTCACAGGCACCACTGGATGTACAACGCGACCTCCTACCACCACAGCTACGAGGACACGGGCCTCCTGTGCATTCACGCCAGCGCCGACCCCAGACAGGTGAGGGCCGGGCCTCCTTCACTGCGGGAACGGGGGGATGAAAGCTGCCGGGCTGAGATCACTCTCTCGCGCTCCACGCTCTCTTACAGGTTCGAGAAATGGTGGAAATCATCACGAGAGAGTTTGTTTTAATGGCTGGAACTGTGGATGTGGTAAGTAGGGCTCCTAGCCATTTCCAACATCCTCGCGGTGTTGGATGGGTAGAGAACATGGTGTAGGGGTGGCCGGCAGAGGGCCCGTGCTCTGTGCCCACACCACCAGCGTCCCAGCCAGAACAGCACAGCCCCGGGGTGACCCAGACCTGCCCCCGTGGGAGCCCGTCCTCCCTGGTCTTGATGCTGAGAACCCCCCCAGCGCCGGGTCTGCTTGCTCTGACCGAGCCCATGCCTCCTGTGCCTGCCCTGTGTCCTTCTGTAAGAGAGTAAATTGGAGCAGCGTTGAACAGAACGAGCGGGCCACGCGGGGCATTTTTCTCGCTCTTTCTTGACTCTGGTTTATGTTTTGACCTGAGATTTTGCTCCCTCGTTTTTTTCATTTACTTCTTATCATACCGTACGTGTTCAGAAGTCTTGTTTTTTTTCCTGGGTCAGAACTGGCACCAGTAAGCAGGTTCTCTGTACGCGCTACACGTGGACGCGCGCTCAGACACCTGTGTGCACACGCATGCACACGCGCTACACGTGGATGCGCGCTCAGACAGCTGTGTGCACACGCACGCACATAGGCACACACACACGTGCACGCCGCAGCAGAGAGGCCCAGCGTGTGAGCCTGCTGGGGGTCAGTGCGTGTGCTTCACCCTCAGAGCTTCTCTTCTGCACGTTCCGTGTTTTCTCCAGTAACCACATACTCCCTTTTTAATCAGGAAAAGAAGCATTATTCTAAAAATAAAGACGTGTTTAAAAATTTACACTTGGTGGTTCCATTAGCGTCCTGCTAGAAAAAGTGTTTTTCTCTAACGTGAAGGCACCTTGAGATAAAAATTATTTGCCTGAACTTGCAAAAGCGATCAAGACCTGTGTTAAATCAGGAGTTATTTTACTTAAAAGATACAGACTCTCGACAGCTGAGGTGTTTTCCAGCACCTGTCCTCCAGGCCTGTGAGCTCCCCGGTGGGCGGCCTGCACCTCTCACCAGCCCCCCTGTCTCTGCCCTTGCGCTCCAGGCTGGGCTTCAGGAACGGAACTCACTGGAGCTGCAGTCTTAAGCTTGGCCCCAGATACAGAGCTGGCAGCTTGAGCTGGCTCCCGCGGGTTTCCCAGGGAGCGCGGTCAACGTAGCTGACAGGACCCTGCTCCGGGATCTGGGGGGAGCCCCAGAGCCTGCGTTGAGTTTGTTTTCCTTGTGATTTCAACGTGTGGCCAGCTTTGGGGTCCTGGAGTTTGGGTGTTCGGTGTTCTTCCCTGCTCATGCTGCATGGCAAAGTTTAAACCCAAGAACTCCAGGGAAGCATATACTTCTCCCTTATTTCGAATGTGGTAAAGGCCCTATTACTGTAGTTCCAGCCCTGACCCAGAAAGCACAGAGGCGGAAACATGGCGGGATCTGCTGGTGACTTGGGCCGCGAGCCCAGGCACGGGGGGCCATCTTCCCCTATTCAGCCCTGGGTAAGCGGAAGACCCTTCGCCAGGACACGTCCGTCAGCCCCTCTGCTGGCCAGGCCGTTTGCGATTGGCTGGGAGACGGGCGTGAGCCCACGGACTGAGCCACGTGACCCCGCAGGTGGAGCTGGAACGGGCCAAGACGCAGCTCACGTCCATGCTCATGATGAACCTGGAGGCCAGGCCCGTCATCTTCGAGGACGTGGGGAGGCAGGTGCTGGCCACCCGCTCCAGGAAGCTGCCCCACGAGCTGTGCGCGCTCATCCGTGAGTCCCGGGCCCGGGGTGGGGGTGGCCCCGCAGGCCCGCACCCCAAGCCTTGTCCTCTCCCAGGCCTGCTTCCCGGCCCTGCCCGCGCCGGCTGAGCGTCGTACCTGTGTGACTCCAGATTTTTGCCCCCTTATAAAAGGGCCTCTCAACGACCCCCCCCAGGTTTCAACGCAGATTCAGTGGGAAAGTGGGTGGAAAGTGAGTGGCCCGGTGCTGTGCTGTGCGTGGAGAGACACCAGCTCTAGCAGCGCTGCCCCGGGGGCTCCTGTGAGAGGCCTTCAGGAGGCCCTGAGCTTCCGTTTCAGGATGCCAAGCTGTACTTGCTTGTGACTCTCTGGGGGACAGGTTGATCTTAGCTTCGTCAGATTCCCAAGGGGTCCGCAAGCCCAGAAGGGCTCTGCTTACTGCTCTGCGGGGCCAAGTCACCCAGGGCGAAGCTGACCTGGTCCCCGGGCGTCTGCTGGGTTTGGGTTTGGAGTCCTGCTGAGGACAGCGCTTGCCCCGCCCACGCGCAGACCCTTGTCCTCCCTGGGAGAAGCCCCTCAGACCCTCGAGTACGACAGTACCCGATCTCCCTGAGGCCTCGTCTTCTGTAGAAAATAAGTTCCCGGGGGTGTGGTTCCCTCCTCCAAGGCTGGGCCACGTGTGCAGGCCCTCGGCCCCCCTCGTTCTGACCTCACCCTTCGTCCATGCGGTGCTGAGGCTTTGGTTTTCCCCTCCCTGCAGACTCGCCATGTAGGTAACTCACAGCTGAGGGGTATTTTTTCCTTTTTTAATTATATTAACTCCTGTTGGGATGGGCATGTCCTAATGCAGTTGAAGTTAACACTTGCCCATTTACTAAGAAACTCACCGTGCAGTCCGCACATGGCTGCACCCGGACCTTCCGGGGTCCTCAGCATCCCTCCTCCGCAGGTGGGGAGGCGGCGGCAGGTTGGGGACCCCTCTGTCTGTTCAGGACTGCAGCCACGGCGGGGAGAGGAGTGGGACCCATGCGGGGTCGGGTGCTCCCCTGACGCCTCTCTTCCCCGTGCCAGGTGACGTGAAGCCAGAGGACGTCAAGAGAGTTGCTTCTGCGATGCTCCGCAGGAAGCCCGCCGTGGCTGCCCTGGGGGACCTGAGCGATCTGCCCGCGTACGAGCACGTCCAGGCGGCACTGGCGAATAAGGACGGGCGCCTGCCCAGGACGTACCGGCTCTTCCGGTAGAGGCGCCGCGGCAGCACCATCCACACCGTTTCTTTGGGGTGACTTCAGCGCAGACGTTCATAGACGCTGCAGACTGTGGGACGTTTCCTAAACGTGAATCCCTTCAGAATTGGACGTGCCAGTCAGTGGAATAAAGATCGCGCTCCACCGCTGGGGCCTGGGGGAAGCGCGGGGAGGTCGGGGCAGCGGCTGGGGCCTGGGGGAAGTGCTGGGAGGTCGGGGCTGCGGCTGGGGCCTGGGGGAAGCGCGGGGAGGTCGGGGCAGCGGCTGGGGCCTGGGGGAAGCGCGGAGGTCGGGGCAGCGGCTGGGGTCAGGCCGGGCTAGTCTTCCCGCTCCCCCAGGAGTTTCGGCAGGTGGGGCAACCGCGCAGTTCCCCGAGGCCGGCGGTCGTTGAGCGGGCGAGGCCTGACCTCTCCTCGGAGGCCCCCGGGCCCGTCAGCCCGCCTGCATCCGGGAGGCCAGGGCCACCCACACCAGCACCTCGAGGGTCCCGGGGCGATGCACCATCCAGCTTGACCGGTGAGGGGTCGTCTCTTGCCCTCAATAGTAAGGCCCTGACTTCAGAGGTGGGGAGCTCGGGGCGGGGGAGGCGGGCTTGAAAGGCGGGAGGACAGAGGCCGCGTGCGGGGCCCTGCAGGGTCAGGGGGCTTTGGTGACGGCCCTGCGGGGCCTGGGCACCTACACTGGCTGCCCTGGGTCCTTCTGACGCTGCCGTGGTTCAGAGGGCGGCTTCCTGGACGCCAGCGGGTTGCACAGAACCGGGCCACAAAGCTTTGTGGAGAAGAGTCGTCTCCAGGCCGTAGTTTTTGAAACGCTAAGTGCAGCCCCTGCTGTCCAGCTGGGAGAGGGAGGGGTGATCTGAGGCCGTCAAATAAACGTTTCAGCGTCACCTCTGTCACGCCCGTTCATCTTGCCGGGGCCTGTCGTCCCTTTATTTCCATCCCTTTACTGCGCACCTACCCTGGCCCAGGTGGGAGCTGTCTGGGCCCCTGCTGTCCTTCGCCTGCTCCGCTCCAGTCCGCTGGGTGGGAGCCCCAGGCTCATGGCCAGCGGGCCAACAGCGTGGATTCCAGTTGTTAGGAATGCCCTGTGGTTACTGGGCTGGCTGGGAGGGAGCGCGGGAGCGCGAGGCGTCCTGGGAGCTGCTCCCAGCCGGGCCCAGGTGCCTCTTGCGGGAGCTGGCGCTCACCCGGGCTTCCTGTCCCCTGGACACCCCCCTCTCCCTTTCTCCCCCCGCTTTACCCCCCACCGCCCCGTTCACTTGGGGGCCTTCCCTCCACCCTTTGAGCCCCCGCCCACTCTACGTGCTGTCCGTGCCGTTCCCGGGGCCCCGCGTGCGCCTTCGCTGGCGCCCGCGCCGAGTCTGGCCCTTGGGGACTGACTGGCCTGTGGCAGGACTCGCGCGTTGGAGAGAACAAGAGACAGACTTTAAAAACCACCCTCACACTGGGTCGTATTTCGCAATTCTTTATGAAGCTGATTTTCCAGACCCTGGTCGATTTCATTTGCATTAATTTGAATTTCAACCTAACCTTCCAAATGAAAGCCCATTCATCTAAAGTCTATAATGGCTGATCTTAAGTAAACTGCTTCACTTTGGACCCATGAGATGTACGCAATGACCCCCCCTCAAGGACACGAATACACGTCAGTGTCGCGTTAACTCTCTTCTCCATGATTTGGGTCAGAGAAAATGCCTAGAAAGAATCCATAGAACCCTACTCATTTCGAGCCCCGTTACCACAAACACCTTTGCAACAAGCGATTTTCTGTTAATTGATTCAAAGCTCAATGGCACGTTCTTTGAGCAACATTTTATACATACAACCTGAAGAGTTTCTTCCAATCAGATGGGATTAGCTGTGCCTTCTCGTTAATGGAATTTCTCCCATTTGTATCAGAAGATTGCATGTGTATTGCTTTGGAATTTACACTCCATATTTTGGAAGCGGAGGCGAATAAAAGTCTGATAACGGTATTCGTGGGAGTTGACTTTACATCATTGATCACGGATTCACTCAAGTCTGAAGTGTTCACTTTTCCCTAAAAGCACTTTCTCAGCGGACACTTACCTGGGGGCAGTGGGCGGAGCAAACAGCACAGGGGCCAGGAGAGACCGAGCTTCCTGCTTTGGAGTGTGACAGCCTCTTCTTACAAGAGCACTGCAACAGACTGGTTCTTTCTAGGACTCAATCTTTGGCCAGGAAGAGTTTAAGATTCAATAGATGCATTTATTTAAAAATATAAATATGGAAAAATAAATAATTTAAAAGACTAGATTGAATGCCCCTAGATTTTCCCACATTCAAAGCCTAAATTTTTTTTTTTACGAGATGGATTAAGAACAAAGCAATAACGGACTCTAAACCCTTTAAGAAAACAAGACATCAGGCTGGTGGGGGCCGGCCCAGGCTGGCAAGGTGTGACATTCCAAGCTTCCAGCAGCTTCTCAGACCAGGAAACGCACCACTTAACTTTGATGCTGCTCGTAGCTGACGTTACCTAATAAGCAAATGGACCCAGATGGACCGGGAGAGGAGAGGGAGGCGGTCTCGTGGGCCTGAACCGCCGGCCGGCCGTCCTCATCCCAGCCTCAGCTCGGTCCTAGCGCGTGCCGTGGGAACAGAGGCCCAGGGTCACCGGACGCCCGGCAGCGTGCCTGGCGCTCAGACAACGAAGGGCAGCTCTTGGCTTGGGTTTGAGGGGCTGCTGGGAGGCTGCAGATCTGGACGTGCAGACATAATAAAAGAGGTCAGGGTGCCTGGCCCGCACGCGAGCTCTGCCACTGGCTTCAGGGCACGCGAGCTGCTCACAGCCAGCCCGGCGCCCACCGACGAGGGCTGCGGTGTGGGGAGGCCGCCCTGAGAGAGGGAAGCGCCGTGGGGGCGTGCGGTTCTGTCCCAGCAGCGGGCGCCGGACCTGGGGCCTCCCGTCGGGCTCTCGCGGAGGAGGGGGCAGCCCCAGCAGCGGTCCATCAGCGTCCCGGACGGCAGCCTCCTCCGTCTTCCCGGGTTCTGGGGTCAGATACTCTCCCGGGTTGCGGTGACCAGTCCTCCTTTGGAAAATTTCCTCAAGAGACGGTACAGATGGCGCTGGAGTGCTGGCTCTTCAGCGCCTGCTGTCTCTGGATCTCTCTGGAAATCCGTCTCTTAATTCCTATCAGGTACAGTTCTCGGTCAAACTTGCCGGCGGCTAGCGGGATGCTGGAGGAAAGAGCCATCAGGAGGGCACCGTCCTCCTGGCCTCTGCGCTCGGGCATTTGCTGCGGGCCGCACGTGGAGGGTGGGGATGGCCGAGGCCTGGGTCCCCGCGGCTGCCCCGACTGGCGGCACAGCCGCAGCACAGCGCCATGAGCCAGCGGGACGCTCCCTCCCGCCTGTGCCAGGCCTGCCTCGCGGCAGCTCTAGGACAACCCCAGCTGCCACTGGCTGTTCCAGGGGTCCGGGCGAGGTCCCCACCCTCTGACATGTCGCTCGCCTGACACCTGCTTCAGACAGCCTACGCCAGCCACCTCCACACGGGGCGGCTGGAACCCTGCTCCCCTCGGGGCATCAGGACACAGGAGACCAGGCCATGCTCCCAGGAGGCCCCCCCCCGCGCCCCCACCAGGGCCCGGGAGTGAGGGGGCGGTACTGACTTGTCTCTCCCCGGCCTCACTCTGACCCGGAACAGGCCGTACACGGGGCGGTGGTCAGACGTCCTGATCCCGGGGCAGGAGGAGTACTTGACGGGACAGATGTCGTCCCTGTGGCGGCTCCTGTACATGACGCGGTCCTGCGGGAAGGGTCCCAGGGGCCGTCTGGTTGCTGGGCTGGACCGGCTTGCCTCTCGCGTCGGCTGCCCTTGAACGAGTCCCCGTGTCGAAGCCCCCCAGGAGGCCCGGCGCCCACGCTCCCCCAGCCCTGCGGGCGGCTCACCGTGTACGAAGGGGTCCTCTGCTTGGAGGTGGTATCATACGAGTCCTTCCCGACGTCAAACTTGTATGACGGCAGGAAGTGGATGTCCGGCTCCTGGAAGCCCTTGAAGATGGACCCTGGGACGGGCAGAGCCCCCACCTCAGAGCCGCGGCTCGGAGCCCAGGGTCACCCCTGCCCACCTGGGGTCCCTCCTGGCCGGGCGGCTGCTCTCCCCGCCTCACCTCTCTTCATCTCCCGGGTGAGCTGGTCGTGCTGCAGCAGGGCCTGCACGCTGGCGCCCGGGTCCTGCTTCAGGATGGCTTCCACGGCCGCCCGCCCGCCGCTCAGGCGGAAGTTGAAGTCTCCGAACCAGAAGACCCCGTCGAAGCGGGTGGTGACGTCCGCTGGGGCGTGAGCAGGTAGAAGAGGGCGTGAGCCCAGCGCTCCCCATGCTCCTCACCCCCACCACAGGGCCGGGGCTCCCTGGGAAGCGGGTGGCGGCCCACGACGCTGCTGGGGCTCAGGCCGGGGGGGAGCACGTCTACAGCTTTCTGGGTTCACGCGGTCACGGGTCACGACTCAGGGAGCAGGCGCCAGGCCTCGCTTCGGTCAGCAAGCGACTTTCCAGACTTCTCTGACCTTGATTCTCAAAAGCTCTGAACAGCCCGTCTCCACTAACCCTCCAGAGAACAAGGCAGAAGCCGCCTCGTCTTCGGGGGAAGGTAAAGCTGCTCACCGGCGTCGGAGCGGTAGGGGCTGGTGTCCGGCACATTCTTGGGCAGCGCCAGGCCCTGGACGGTCTTGCTGTAATCCACCAGCCGCTCGCCCACCTTCCCGTCTCCAGCTGCAAGGACAGCGCGGGGGGCCCTCTCCAGAGGCAGGTTTCTGAGCCCAGGGCTGGGCGCCTGGGGGTCCGTTGGGGGCAGATCCCCCCCAACCCCAGCAAGCTCTAATCACACAGCGCCTGCACCGTGACCCTCGCCACCAGGGGGTCTGGGGGTCCAGGGGCGAGGGACTTACAGGTGAAGTGGGACGTGATGAAGAGGAGGGAGGTGCCGAAAAAGGTGAAGCTGACGCCCAGGGCCCCCTTGGTTTTGATCTGCGACACGATGCGCGTGGTCACCGTGGAGCTCTCCACCTCTGCACGGAGGGAGCAGGGCTGACCGGGCCGGACGCAGCCCCGATGGCCCCACGCCGCCGCACCGCCCGCCCCCCACGCGCACGTCCGCCCCCAGGGCCCCTACCTGAGCAGAACCAGATGAGGTCCCTGCGGATGAGCACGGACATGTAGAGCGCCCCGTGGGCCGCCGAGTACAGCATGACGTAGTGGGGGCCCAGCGTCTCCTGCAACCTCGTCTCCCACTCCCGCCTGCGGGGAGGGGCACGGTGGACACGCAGCACGAGGGCGCGCCCGGGGCCTCCCTGGGAGGCCCGCTTCCCCCTGCACCCCCGGTGACAGGCTGGGTCCCCGGCCCCTGATAAGAGCCGGGGGGCAGGAGGGAGGCCACCTTCCCCGCAGGGCCTGGTGCAGTCGGGGCCCCTCCGCTCCGGCCAGGCCTCGCGCTGCTGCCCGTGTGCTGCCGGGGCCCTGCCCCCGCCCCCCAGCAGGTAAACTGGCAACACAGCCCGGGCCGCAGGCAGACCCAGGAGAGGCGAGCGACGCCTTGCACGGGCTGGGCTGGAGCCCGCGGGACCGCACTGCGCCGTGCCCCTGCCCCCGCTATCTCTTGGAGCAGCCCTTTATTTACAAGAAGATGGACCTCATTCCTTCTACATTCTGCGAGTCCCCGTTGGAGAAGAAAAACGATCCCGGTTCAGTCCAGGCTCGGCCACGGCCCACGTCTCACCCCACACGGGGGTCTCGGGCCGCAGCAGCTTCAGCCCCAAAGGCCCGCCTGGCACCACCGTTCACAGGGCCCCGGGTGCACCGGCCCGGCGGAGACGTGGGGCGGGGCGGCGGCAGCGGCGGGAGAGGGGCGCGCAGCCCTACCTGTCGGAGCAGCCCTCCTGGACCCCGACGACGTACAGGTCCTGAGCGAAGTCAGCCTCGGCCGGCAGCAGGAGCTCGTCCAGGTTCGGGGGCAGCTCCTGCGGAAAAGCGGCGCCTGGCAGAGGCCGAAGGGGCCCAGCGCGAGGGGCTCCTGCTGCCTGGGGACCCAGGGCCGCTCCCGAGGCCACGCATGGGGAGCCCCTGGCCCAGGCAGGCCGCCCGCTCCTCCCCCGAGCCTGGCCTCGCCAAGCCTGCACCACCCCCTTGGCCGCGCTCTTCCCTCGCTGGGCACCCACGGGCCTGGCCATCCCCCAAGTGCACCCCTGATGTGCGGGGGTGGGGGAGACACCCCCTCCCCTGCACCTCTGCCCTCACTGCAGCCCCGGGGAGGGAAGCGGGCGCCCGGTCGGTGACCTTCACCCCCCCGACCTGCTGCCGGCCTTGGCCCTCTGGGCCCTGGTGTGGGCCACGCCGTGGATGCGCTGGTGGCTCCCCGAGGGTGGCAGAGCCACCAGCCCGGGCACCTGCCTTCACTTCTGCTCAGGTCGCTGTTTCGTGGGTCCCCGTCCGACCCAGCCCTGCCCTGTTCTCTCCCCACACCCGTCACCCCGATGTCAGCCCAGGACACGGCCACTTCGGTTCTCTGGGCAGTAAGCACACGGGCACACGTGGACGACAGGAGGCGCTCAGGAAACGGCCCGAGACCCCACTGGTGGCAACAGTGCCAGGTCACCCGCAGTCTAGAAGCCCACGGCTGGCCCCAGAATCGGAGCACCCCCCTGTGGAGGATGGAGCCCCCTAACTGTGGGAAGGGACCCCCAGGAGACACGGGGTGGCTGGAGAGAAAGCCGGCGGGACGGCGTCCAGCAGGCTTCCCCAGAAATCAGCATGCGGACCCCCAGCCTGCCCGGCTTCAGTCGCCCCAGCGGTCAGATGCTCGTCCCATTGGCACAGATGTCCTGAGCTCCAAGCGCCCCGGCTTGCAGGCGGGATGGAGGAGCGCCTGACCGCATGGGACACACAGCGGGAAACAGACTCGGGTTCTGGTGTGGATGTCAGTCCAAGGTGCGCAGCGGCGGACTCACGTCCCCACGTTTGCCAGGACCCACAGGGCGCACCCAGGAGTGGCCCAGGGCAACCCTAACGGCCTGGCCCTGTGCTGGGCATCGCCACGGGGAGGCCGTGCGTGGGGGAGAGGGGGCTCTTGGGGAATCTCTGCCCCTTCCTCCCAAATGTGCTGGGAGCCTAGAACTACTCTAAAAAAATACTTACGGTGTGTCTGCAAAAAGAAGCATTAATGCCCCACCAGGCGGTGGAGAGGTGGGCGAGAGGGTGTGACGGACAGGAGGCTCCTCCGGGGGACAGGGAGGCTGGGGGGGCCCCAGCAAGAACTGGCGGGAACCCAGTGCCGTCCTGAGTGGGGGTGGGCAGCCCGCTTACCTTCTGTCCCTGCATGTTCCACGTGGCCACGAAGAGGGCCATGTTCCGGTCTGGGAAGTAGCGGGCCAGCTCATCTGCCCCCATCAGGGCCCCGCTCGCCAGGAGACTCCCCTCCAGGTAGCTCCTGCGGACACGGGACAGACTGAACCGGGGCCGAGGGGTGGGGGGGTCGCAGCACATGGGCCCAGGGAGGGGCCGGGAGCAGGACACACCTCCCAGGGGTCGGGAGCTCCTCCCCCAGAGCTGGGATTCCCTCAGGACCCCGTGGTCAGCACAGAGCACAGTGCCGAGGTCCCCTGCTCTCTAGGGAAACCCGCTGTGTTCGCAGCGCTACAAACACCGCAGGCTTTCGGCTTTCCTCCGTCGCCTCCCGAGAGGAAGGGACATAAAGGTGACATTTGGCGCTTTTTTGTGGAACCGCTAAGGGCAAAGCCCCGAAAGGGCCGCAGAGGTAGAGGTGGGCTTCTGCACGGTAAGCAGACCTGGGGGGGAAGTGCGCCCTTGTCCGGGGCTCCGGCCTTCGCCTCACCGTCCAGCGCTGGGAGCTCGTAAAGGCTGCCCGTGACACACCTGTCCTCACAGGACCCGACAGTTCAATCCACTGCGAGATTCTCATAGAATAACGCAGGCAAATGGTGCAAAGTCTCAAACAGCATCGCAGAGGCCCTAACACAGCACAGCTAAGCCCCAGCTCTGGTCCTGCCCTCGTGCAGGGGGCTGCGTCTGACACCCGCTCCTTCCGTGAGCGCCGTGCAGGACTTAGGCTTCGAGGCCATCGGTCTGTCACCGCTTAACCCCTGAAAGCAGCCTCGGCCGATGCCCATGTGCCAACGAGACTGCATTTAAGGACACCAAAACCTGAGTTTCATGTAATTTCTGCATGTCATGAAAGAATGTTAGTACGGCCTTGGGTTTTTTTTTCAACCACGTGAAAACCGTTCCTGGAGGCCCTGTGATAGGACCGTGTCTGGTCAGGTTCCCAAGGAGGGAGGGGAACCCATGGGCTCAATCCAAGTTCAAATGTCTCACTTGCTGTTTTCATTCCAACTTGCTAAGAAGTCCCTACACCTTAGCTTGCAAACAGGCAGGCACCAATCCCTTTGAAGGAGATGAGATCAGGATCCAGTCCTTACAAACTCGCATGAGCAACTCTTAAACCCTGACCGAGCTTTGTAGGACACGAATTCAAGTACGTCAGGAGGGAGGAACCTCCTTGAGGTCACCCCACCGTGCTGAGGATCCTAGCCGGCTGCCCGCAGGGCTGTCTTCTCCAGACAAGCCCCGTCTGCAGCGTAACCAGAAAGCAGCCCCTCCACGGCCACAGTCTGCGTCCCTTTCCTCAGTCCTCGGCCCTGACCCGGGCCAGATCCAGACGGTCTGCGTGCAGCCCGCAAGCTAAGAATCGCTCCTACGCTTTTATTTAATTTGTAAATACTTATTTATTTATTTATTTTGGCTGCACCGGGTCTTAGTCGCAGCACACGGGATCTTCGCTGCGGCACGTAGGATCTTTTAGGTGTGGCGTTCGGACTTCTTAGTGGCGGTACGCGGGACACGGTTCCCCGACCAGGGATCAAACCCGGGCCCCCTGCATTGGGAGCATGGCGTATTACCCACTAGACCATCAGGGAGGTCCCCTACGCTTTTAAATGGTTGGGAAAAACCAGTAGTCCGTGGCATGGGAAAGTGCCCTGGGATTCACCCTTTGGCCTCCCTGAACGAGCCGCGCTGTTGGTGCCAGGCCTGGGCTTCCCTCCCACCCCCCACGGCAGAGGCGAGCACTGCCACAGAGACCACACGGCTCCCACGGTTGAAACAGTCCCTACCCAGCCCGCTGACCCGTGTCCTAGGACACATGGAGGGTCTGGAGGTGGGGAGCCCATCAACCCACTGTCGGCTGCTTGTGTGAGAGCAAAGCTGGGCATCTGATTTTGAGATGTGCTTCTCATTTATGTATAACAGGCGAGTCTACATAAATTGCATAAAATTTAAACAGAGAAATCATACTTTTCTTTTGGCTGCTCGGCCTGCGGGATCTTAGTTCTTGGGGCCATGGAAGTGAGAGCGCCGAGTCCTAACCACTGGGAAACCCGGGAATTCCCTGTGAAATCATACTTTAAACGCACGAAGAGATCTCGCTCTTTACGAGAAACATGCTGAATTAGTTTAACAAAGGAACCCGTTTTGCCCTGAAACAGTGCCCGGCGCTGATGGAGGGTGCAGGAGGGAGGCTGGCGGCCAGAACCACCTGCCTGGCTTTCACTGCTGGGCTCACCAAGGGCGGGCGTGGGTGAGGATTACCTTCCATCTGCCCCCGACCCCAGAATCTGCGAATGTGACCTTATTTAGAAAAAGGATCTTTGCAGACAGATGTAATTAGTTAAGGATCCTGAGATGAGGTCCTCCTGGATGAGGGTGGCCCTAAATCCAACGACCGCTGTCGTTATAGAAGAGGAGAGAGAGACACAGAGGAGAAGCCGCGTGAAGACGGAGCAGAGACTGGGGTGAGGCGGCCACAAGCCGGGGACACCTGGGCCCCCAGCAGCTGGAAGAGGCAGGAAGGACCCTCCCTGGAGGCTCGGGAGGGAGCGCGGCCCTGCCGCACCTGGATTTCTGAATTCTGGCCTCAGAACGGGGACGGAGTAACTCCTGTTTTAAGGCTCTCAGTCTGCGGCACTTTGTTGCGGCCGCCCCAGGACACCAGCACAGGGACCACCTCACTCTTCCCCTCCCCGGGCCCACGTCCACAAGGGTTGGCGCAGGCCTGGTCTGGATGGGAGGTTGCGGCGGGGGGCGGTGGTGACAGAGCTCCCCCCGCCCCCCGGGGCCTCGGGCGCCCCGGCAGGGAGTGGGTGGTGTGGGGCCCCCAAGTCAGGGCCGTGGCCCGACGTGTGCTTCAAACAACCTGCCCAGCCCCGGCCGATGCGGCAGGGGCCGTGAGAGCCAGCGGTCAGCGGCCAGGCCCAGCACGGACAGGGCCGGGGGTCGGGGAGAGCGCAGGATGGCCTTCCGAGTCACAGCGTGGGCACCGCAGTGTGGCCCGACACCAGGGTCCCAGAGACGACGGGTCAGGAGAGAGCTGGTAGGCGTGACTGGGTTGGGCTCAGAAGCGCCTGGGACCCCGGTCCTGGTGAACCCTCATGATGCCGGCTCGGGAGAGGTGGGCAGAGGTGTGAGATGGGAAGCGAGCGGAAGGGTGGCGCCCACCTCCCCTTCAAACTATAAAGAAGTCAAGACGGACTAATTACTCAAGCCCCCTCAGGCCCGGAAGCCCGGCGTCCTCCGAGATGCGAGACCCCCTCCCTGCCCATGGGGTCGGGGTGGGGGTGGGGATTGCTGGGCAGCCCTCGGCAGACCGAGCCCCGAACGCTGAGAAATCCTGGGGCGCTCCTGAGAGCAGAGTGCGCGAGTCGGGCTCTGCCTGCGCCCCTCCCCGCCAGAGGTGGGCCCCGGGGACCCTCCCCTTGGGGCAGCCCAGCCGCAGTCACTGGGGCCCCCACCCCTGTCCAGCTCTCCGTCATGGAAAAGTGCCGGCACGTGCACAGGGCACAGCTGGCTGAACGCTGGTCCTGATCAAAGCGGCTACGTGGACGCGGGTCCCCCGACCCACCCTGGAGTCCTGGGCCGACCTGCACATGTGGACGAGGGCTGTCCCCGACGGAGCAAGAAATGGGGAGGAAAACAGGGCTGCCCAGTGCGCAGTGGGATGTGCGTACCCCACCATCTGCTTCACAGAGCCCGTGGGGCTGAGATGCAAAGGAAAAGCTGGGGAGGGCCTCGGAGATGGGGGTCGGTGGAGGGAGACCCGCTGCAGCACCTCACGCGCTTTCAGGGGAGGCTTCCCGTGGTTCTCACGGGCCTTCTGAAGGCTAACGGAGGCCACGGACGCAGGCCACGGACGCAGGCCACGATGCCGCCCGCCCCCGAGGCCCTACCTGCTGCGGACGTCCTTGGTGCGGATGGGCACTAGGAGGCTGAAGGCGGACCTGGCCGAGTGCAGGGAGCAGTCGTCACAGGCCAGGGGGCTCGGGGGTCGGCCGGGGCCCAGGCTGCTGGGGGCCCGGAACAGCCTGACCTGCCGCCGCGCCTGGAAGTCTGCGTGGTCCCGGTCCACCTTGTTTGCTGTCCGCAGGGCCTCGGAGGCGACGTTCCACTCCATGGCGGGCAGCGGGCGCGGGGGAAGCAGGCTGGCCAGCCGGGGGGTGCTCCCGGCCGAGGCCCCATCCCGGTGCAGGAGGTCCAGGGAAGTGCTGATCATTCCGGAAAGACAGTTACCCCGCGAGGAGGGGCCTCCGCTGCCCGGGGCCCGGCGGGTTGTGGGGATCTCCTGCAGGGAGGCGCTCAGGCAGGGCGGGGAGCCTCTGCGGGCGGCGGTCCCGGGGGCCTCGTCCTGCAGGGAGCCCCCGGAGGGGCTGGCCCCATTCCTCGCGGCCAGGTCCTCACGGCTGGTTCGAAAACGCCTCTTCCTCCAGCCCTTCTCATCCAGGGACAATGCTCGCTCCAGCCTGGGCCTCGGCGGCGGCGGCTTCGGGCTGAAGGGTCTCCCCCTGGCCTGTGGGTCCTCGTTGCCGACTTGCGCTGGGGTGTCTAGAGGGAGCACGGGGCTCTTCTTGGGTCCCCGGCGGTCGTCAGCGGCCGGGGACCCCGGGCGGGCGGCGAGGTCTTCGTCAGTGTTTGGAAGCTGCCCCTTGAGCATTCTGACTTCAGGCTGCAGATGCCCCTGGGCGGTGGGCTGCTGGGCGGCCTCCGAGTGCCCCAGGCTCGCCAACTTGGACGGCACAGTCCAGGGGCCGGCCCTCACACCCGGGGGCAGCCTGGCCGAGCCGGGAGACAGCTCCCTCCTGGGGCTGCTGGCGACGTCCAGCGTCAGGGATGCATGGTCAGCCGTCGCTGGGCGAGCTGCGGAGGAGAGAAAGGGCAGCAGCTCCCCCTCGGGCTGGGGTGGTCCAGCTGGAGCAGAGCCAGCTGCTGCATGGCTGGGAGCCCTGACGGTCTGGAGTCCTCGGCAAGTACCTAAGGGAAAACCACGCGATTAGCCTTCCACGACCGGGGCCCCGATGCCATTTAATGATCCTGGAGGACAGCTGTGGTGCCGGGTGACAGAGCGGACAGGTCAGCAGCAGTCCAGCAAGAACAAGCACGTAGGCATCCGGGCCGCCGCCCCCTCCCAGGAGGCGGGTGAAGGCCCAGCAGCATCTTAGGAAGGAGAGAAGCCACCCTCCTGACAGGGTTGCTCCTCACGTGGGCAGCCAGGGGCGCGACCCACTGAGAATTCCCGCCCCCAAGGTGTAGGCACGGCCTTGGCAGGGGTCCCGGCCCGCGCCCCTTCCCCCGGGAGCCCGGCGGCCCGGCCTCGCTCACCTGAGAGCCCACCACCATCGCTCGGCCCGCCCAGAGAGCGGGCGACCCTGAGCGGGTCTGCGGCCCGGGCGGCAAAGGCCCCTGACTCAGGACTGCGACTCGGGCCGGCCGGCTGCGCGCTCCCCAGGGCAACGACCGCCGCGGAGCCGCGGGGCTGGGGGTGGGGATGGGGGACGAGATCCGCGCCCGGGACCCCCGCGCCCCGCCCCACGCCGGGAATCCCGCAACCCGATGCCGCGCCAGGGATTCCCCCGCGCCCCGACTCCAACCCAGGGTCGCCCCGCCCAGTCCTCGAGCCCCGCCCAAGGCCTCCGCGCCCCCGCCCAGGGGTCACTCCGTTCTGAGGACCCCTGGGCCCCGAGCCCCCGCCCCGCACCTCCTCCAGGACTGCCGCCCCGCACCCCGCACCCCTGCCGGAGGTCTCCTCCCTCCCGCACCCCCGCCCGGGGTCACTGAGCCCCGCGCCCCCACCTCGGGGCGCCGCCTGCTCCCCAGCCCCGCGGGCTTCGGCGGCCGCTCCCCGGCAACCGGCGGGCAGGGCGGCCCCGGCTCCGGCGCCCGCAGCGGCCACTGGCGGCCGGAGGACCCAGCGGCGCCAAGCGATGCGGGAGGGCGCCCTCTTGTGGGCGCCAGGAGCACCGCGGCTCCCTTCCCCGCGTCCGCCCCGCTCCCCGGTCCCCTGCCCGTCTTCCCCGCGCCCGGAAGCCCCTGCTCTCCTCTCCGTCTAGTGGGGACCTTCCCTGCAGAGGGGATCCTAGGAGGCAGAGCGTTGCCCTGGGCCCTCATTGTCACTGCCATTAGGATGGGTCTTCCCATCAGACCCGCCCGCCGCCCATCAGAGAGGAGCCCCTAACGGGCGAGTCTGGCAGAAGACGGGAAGCAGCAGCCCGGGGCGCCTCTATAAGCCAATAAACAAAGGGCGGGTGAGGCCAGGGGCTCCCCACGGGCTTCCAATCAACAAAAGGAGACATGGTGAAAGGGCTTGAGAGCGCAAAATATTTTATTTAACAATGTGCATTTAGGAAAAATAGCAGCTCCCGCCTCAGAGGAAGCTTCTTGAATCAAAAGTCGCTGGCAGTCAAACACAGAGAACGACCGGCAGGGCTGAGGAGGAAGCCGAGGGTGCCAGGTGGGTCTCGGCCCAGGAACTGCACCGAGCGCTGACCCTGGGACGCGAGAGACTGCCCGTCGACAAGGTCGGCCTCTCCCAAAGGGACGAATCAGTGAAACATTCTGGAAACCGTTCTGTGAGTCCTTCCTAGACGGCAGGTGGCCCAGAGCGGCCCGCGCGGACCCCACCCTCACACAAGCCCTACCCTTGGACTGAAGCCCCAACAAACCGTGTTCCCCCAGCGTTCTACAGAAATTATTTCCTAATGATTTTTTTAAATATTTAAATCTTTTCCTTAGACTGAAGAAGAAAGTGAACAGTTTTAAGAACAGTCGATGAAGCCTTAAAGCTGAGTCCACCAGGAGGAGGTCTTCCTGTGCAGGTTCACAGGCCGAGTCAGCGTATTAGCCGCGGAAGGTCTCGGTGCAGAAAGATCAGATTCCAGAGCTTCTGACAAGAAATTACTTTAAGCCGCTTTCCTCAAGATGTTACCAACTCCTTAAATGACACAATGGTGAGAGGAAGCCAGACAACTGGACTGCACCGTGACGGCGGGCCAGAACACACGGCCTCAGCTGGTCCACAGAGAAAAATCCAAACCAAACTTAGCAGTCACAGTTGTGACGCTGGTTTATTAACTCGGATCAGTCACGTCAGAGCACGAGGCCCCAGTGGCTCCGTCCCAGCGACCGAGCCGCCCCTCCTGACAGCAGAGCCAGTCCCTCCGGCTGCGTGCAAGCGTCATGGTCCTAGTGAGGCCACAGGAAATTACGCAGGGCTGGACACATCTTTGCTACAGGAGATAAACACACGTCAGCAGCGAAGGCTGCTCTTGAAACCTAACGGTACTGTTGCTAAATGAAGCCCGTGTTTCCTTTGAGACGAAGCATCCTTCCAGGTTCAACAACGCGAGGTGGGGGCTGACCACCTCTGGACGTGCGCCCCTGGCCGCGTTCCTCTCTGAGTCAAAGGTGCACTGTTTCCTTCCAGCGTCTTAAAGGACCCCTGGGATTTATCTGGCAATAATTTACCGTTAGGTTTTGAGAGATGCCTTAAGTTACTGAAAAGCAAAGTCCTCCTGTAGCCAAGATGTTTCCAGCTTCACTTAGTGTAACATCCTCAAATGACTGTGAATGTTGGATCCTTAAATCATTCCTTCAGGTGGAAGATTCTAGTAAGTCACAGATTCCCTCTTTTCATCCAGCTTCCTGAAGGTGTGGAATTAATGTTGGCGACACTTCATAAATCATTTCTGAATCACTGCATCCGTCTCCATTTGGGAACAGACGGGAGTCGCAGGCAATCAGTCTGAGCTCTTGGTGGAATAATCACTTCAGGGTTCCAAATGCCAATCCAGGACAGGGACCATTCTAGCTCAATATGCTGGGTACTTCCTCTGGCCAATCCTTCCCATCCTTGAACTTCCCGAGGCAGCAGAGGCCTGAAACGACAGGGACAGCACTGAGCTCGGCATGCCCGTCCCCGACGGCGGGGGGGCCCCTTGGGGAACGATCAGCAGGTCTGTGGAACAAGCCAGAACAGACTGTTCTCTCAGCAAACAGGCATGTTCTGTCCGTTTTGCTCTGCAAGCCCACGGTCACGGACCAAGTCAGTAGCACATCTTGGCATTCCCTTTAAAGGTGCCTGCAGCTTGGTTAGGGTGGTGGGGTGAGGCTGATTCCAACAGCTGGGTGTCTAAAGAGCCCAGGGAGAACGTGGCCTGGCCTGCCACTGAGGGGTGCAAGGGACGCCCAGGGGAAGGCCGTGGGCAGAACACAGGCGCTTCCTCCTGCTCCCGCGAAAATGCCAATTGAAATGGAAGTCAAGGAGTTTCTGTAAAGGCATAAACTACAAGACAAAGGTTACAGGAGAGAAGAAAACAACTACCAAATCGTGGAATGGAGAAGCAGATGGCAGCGGGGGATGAGGGAAAGGTGCAGGGGGCAGGAAGGCCCGCCCCCCGAGGAAGCCCGAGGCCGGGGACACGAGGCGGTGAGGGCAGGTCTGCCTTGGGACAGGCCGGGGTCAGGTGAGGCTCTGCATCCCGAAAGCCAAGACCTCCCCGCAGACCTGTGCCCCCGCTGCGCTCCCCAGACTGGCGGCCAGTCCGTCCTCCACAGGCCAGAGCCTGGGAGGGAGAGAAATAGAAGGAGGCATTGACGACCTTCCCGGCCTGAAGGTCACGAGCTACCAGGTGAAGGGAGGCCAAGGCCAGCATGGGGGAGGGAGTCAGGCCCACCCCACAGCAGTGTCAGCAAGAGCCGGCGGGGCCCCGAGCGCGGCGGGGGCATCCCCACCCAGGCCGGCGGCAGAGCCGGGAGGGGGCGAGCGGGCGAGTCAGGGTCTCGCCGGGGGAGCCCCGCCTCTGCTCCCACCCGCCCAGGGGAGACAGCAGGGGCACTTACTTGTGCAAACTGAGCAGGGTTGTAGAAGGGCACCGCTGCCCCGGGAGGGCCCCCTGCAGGGGCGTGAGCGCCGGGAGCCTGAGAAGCACAGAGAGTTCACCTCAACAACTAGCAGTGCACGGCGGCTTGCTTCATGTGCAACTACAGGCACTACTTCTGAGGAAGGATTTATAATATCAGTACTTTCAAATGTGCCACAGAAGCTGGTCAAAGATACTTCTTGCAACACTGTATTTAATTATTTAATGGTTCATAGAAAAATGGTAAAAACCAAAGCAACATGCAGAGTATGATGCTTTAGAACCAGAGCATGCACACGAGGTGGCACGGAGCTCCGAGCGGCGCTCAGTGTCAGTGTGAGCCCTTAGTAGGTACTTTTGATTACTTTAGACCTCAAGTGTCCAGCTACAAAATCCAGCGTTTTAATTCACAAATAAAACAAGTCACATGAAGCCTTTCTGCCAAGCCGAGGGAAAAGCTTAGTGCCCCAATACGCAGAGAAGATGAAGTATTCCTTTATTTCCCACACAGAGTGACCCCGGACAGCTGTCACTGCCTCACTCTGCTTGCCTAAAATAAACCTTCTCGTGCTTGATCAGAAAACAGAATTCTCTCTTTCAAATGAGAGCATCCTGACCCAGGTGGGCTTCTGACACACACAACACACACACACACACACACACACACACTCACACACACTCTGAGGCTATGCCTATGGCTAGTCACTTGAAAAAACCAATTCAGAAAGAGCACAACCACAGAACGTGTCGGTTCACTACAAGCTTCTTGGGGTCGGTTCGATTGTTGATGTGTCTGGCTATTCAACACCACCCTTTAAAAACTTCTAAAGAAAGGAACACTGCATCCTCAGGCATGTGATGGCTGGGAGGTGACAAGTAATGTCAGCGGCCAGGGGCACGATGACCGACCAGCGTAGCGATCGCAAAGGACAGACAAGACAACCCCGTTCAGGTCCATGTCCAGTGCACACGGCCAGCCACAGGTACCTGGTGAAAATGCTGGCTCACTTCACGTGATAACGAGCTCAGTGAACTACAGCGCGAAAGCTACAAAACAGCAAGAACACACAGATACAGACAAATACAAAAATCAACATGCATGTCACTGCTCCAAGCTGGCAGTTTAATTCCAAAGAGCTTTATGACGCTGTTAGAATCAGTACAGCTCGATGGGAAAAAAAGCCAGAGTTAGCCTGAAACTCCTATTTTCATGTACAGTTTTTACTGGAAACGACCCCTGGTTGCGGGGAGGGAGATGTGCCCAGGCCTGGGCCCCCCGAGGGACCGAGGACAGCAGAGCCCGGGAGAGGGGTGAGCCCGGCTGACGAACACACACGCTACCCCTCACTCTAGCCAGAGCTCCCAGACAACTCTGAGGAAGCAAGCGTGACTTTTTTAAGGAACACAACGCTTTCTGAGTTCCAAAAAGTTTCTAAGCTGCCCTTTGCCGACCCATTAACTTCGTTTTAAAGGAAGAAGCCATCTGGACGATAAAACGAGCTTCCTCAGCCCAGACCTTCAGCAGACGCGCTCATCGGGCGCCGTTTACCTCTCCTCCCTGGGAACCGTCCGCTCCGGAGGGTGGGCGCTCAGGTCCAGGGAGCGACGCCGCAGAACTGAGCACCTGCCGGGACAGCAGGGAGGCCAGCTGCTGCAAAGCCCGTGCGTCGGAGGCACCCACCGAGGCAGGACCACCCGGGACGGCCCGCTCCACCCCACGGGGCGCTCCTGCTGAGGGGTCGTGAACGGGCGCCGCGTGGACCTGCTACTCCAACACCCGCGGCGCATCCTTACTGAGCGCCTGCCGCGAGCCCCACCGCGGCCCTGCGATCCGCGCTCTCGTCGGCCCGTCCACAGGGCAGGACGCTGAGGCTCAGAGGCGCTGAGCGACCCCCCGCCTTTAAAAAGCTAACTACTGGAGAACCAGGGCTGAAATCCAGGTCCATCCAACCTCCGAGACCAAACTCTGAACGACTGCGTTGCACATACACATTATAATCATTCAAAAAAAACCCTCTTGACCGTAAAAAGTTCAGCAAGACAAAATTACTAGGTTAACGCGCATGTGACCCACACCGTAAGCTCTGTGTACACAAGACTCTGGAGGAGGTCAGGGCCGCCTCTCGGGTCGGGGCAGGAGGCAAATTCCCACTGCCTGACCCCCGGCCTGGGCCCACGGCGCCGCTCACCTTGGGCTCCGAGGTGGGCTCTGGCTTGGCTGGCCCCCCCGTCGGTGCCTGCCCTTCCCTGCCAGCCCCCTCGGCGGGCGGTGCTTCCTCTGCATCTGTGAAGGGGACAGCGGGGGAGGTGGTCACTCGTGCCCCCGTCTCAGGGGCCCAGAGGGAAGAGTCCCAGGGGAGAGCTGCACCCGGTCCTCAGGCAGGCCGAGGGAGACAAGTCCGCAGACACGCACAGGGGAACCTCGGCGCTCTGCGCTCTGCGTGTGGGTGAGTAGTTAGTTCTTCTTAGAAGAGGATTAAGGCCAGAGGCTCTCAGAGAGGCCAAGGCCAGAAGCTGCACACACACAGCTGCTCCCGTGCTGCCTACCTGGGTTTGGTCCGAACAGGTGTGTGGGAATCGGAAGTGGGGCCAGTGGCGCAAAGAAGTCCGCGGGAGCAAGGGCTGGCTCGCTCCGCTGGGGGCCCCCTGGGTTCAAGACGTCCACGTAGCGCGCTCGAGCTCGGGCTGCCACGGGGACAGGGAGCAAGGTCACCCCGCCGTCCTCCTGGTGGCCGGAGTGCACCGGGCCAGGCTTCCGCTCCCGGGGGCGGCCGGGCCCGGAAGGGGGCCCCTCCTGGGGCACACTTGCTGGGCTTCTGCCCGGGGGAGGGGTCCCACTTCACACCACGGCACGGCCGATGGCACCCGCTCCGCCCTTAGCTCCCCAGTGACACGACGGTCCGCCCAGGAACGCTGAGCTCTCTGGAGAGCTGGCCCCCCACCCCCCGGGGACTCATCCTCAGAAAACCAGTCCTCCTCCTGGTGGGAAACAAACTACCACCTCACGGGCACGTTATCATCGCTGAACTCTGGCCCGTCCGTGGGACAAATAAATTACCCAAGCGAACTCTCATTTCTGGTCGGCCGTCGTTACCTGCTTTTCTAGAATACATGTTCACAGCGGGTCTGGGGGGCCCTCCAGGGCCAGGCTGGGCGGCTTGCAGAGCCTTGGGAAGGGATGTTGGAGGTGGGGGCGGAGCCTTCTTCTGCAGAGGGAAAGACCACTGCGGGGTCTGCGCGCCGAGCCAGAGCCCACGGGGACCCCTGCAGGCGGAGGCCCCTGTCCACGGCGGGGCTCCCCGCCCGGCCACCGCGAGCGCCTGGACCCCGGCTTACCTCCTCCTCCGGCTCGTTCGTGTCCACCCAGCGGTTCTTCTTTTCATCCCAGACGATCTGCCACGATCGTGAAAGGTAAAAAGAGAACTCAGTGGCAAGAGCCGGACAGCATCAGAAATCAGGATCTGACTGCTTCCGAGGCGCCGGCTCAGGTCCGCTCCGGAGCCGAGTCACTCCTCGCAGACAGGCAGGCGGGCGGACACGCCACTGCGGGACCCACCGGCCCCCCCGGGCCCACCCGGCAGGACGCACCGATTTGTTCTTGTCGTCTGGCAAGTAAGCTTCTGTCCTCTTCTTCACAGGCAGCCAACGAGAGAACCAGGACTCGCTGCTCTGAACACAAAAACCACCAGAACCACCCTGAGGACGTGGCGCTGAGCGCCACAAGTCCAACACACAGGGGCCGCCACGCCTGTGCGACCCGCGCGCCTGCAGGCGGCAGAGCCACAGAGCCGGGAAGCGGGTGTCGGGCCGGGCGGGCGGCAGCGCTTCAGTCTGGGAAGCTGAGACATCCCGGGACGGGTGCACGACAGTGTGCTGGAGGCCCCAGAGCCAGGCACTGACAACAGTTAAAGTGGTAAGTTTTCTGTATACTTTACCACACTTAAAAAAAAATTAGAACAACAGCTTGCCTCTTGGAGCTTTTCATGTCTGAATGCCAACAAATGAGCAGCCTGAGACATCCCCCCGCAGGAGTGGCGACGGCTGGGGAGTCCGTGTGGGCTCTAAGAAGAGGCCCTTGTGCTCCGAGGCTGGCAGAGGTTAGGCTTCAGGGACATTTACTCTATTCTTCATACGCTGCACTTGACGTCTACCACAAAAGGCAGCAGCAACTCCACACCCCCTCACCCGTTTCTCTGAATCTGCGGCAGAGTGGACGGCTCTGTGCTGGGTGGGGAGCAGTCCCCTGCACGTCACACCCCGTCTGAAGGTCCTGCTCTACCTCATGGCTCGTGCATGTTTTGAATCACACTTGTGTTTACATAAGACAGTAGCCGTTAAAAGCCACCCACAGGCTGGAGAAGGTGTGCACACACGCGCATCCGGCAGAACCTGCGTCCACAACATGCAACAACGCCTGCCGACCTCTGAGGACCCCACGAAGGACGGGAGGAGACCTGAGCCAGCCCCACACAGATGAGGACGGGGAGGGAGAAGAAGCACACGAACCCACAACAAAGCGTCACTAAAGCCCAGCGGAATGGCCGACAATGCAGCCCCCGGGGCGAGGACGGGGCTGCTGGAAGGGCTGCCTGGTGAACCACTGAGGAGGACAGGCTGGCGGGACGTGCTAAAGCCAGATGCACAGCTGTCCTGTGACCTCGGGACACACCCCAGGGAAACAGGTGCACCCGCCACCCAAAGACACAGACGAGAACGCTCACGTGGCTTTATTCCTAATAATCCCAAACTAAAAAACCCCACAGATGTCCTGCATTGGGAGAAAGGATACATAAAACCACGGCGTACGCGCACCATCGACATCACTACACAACGATGACAAGAAGGCACCTCCTTCACGTGAAGTTCGGGAACAGCCGAACCCGAGCAGTGGTGACAGAGGTCAGCGCAGAGGCCACCCTCTGGGGAGGGTGTGGACGGGCCCTGGACCCATGGGCGTCCGGGAGGCAGGCACGGCTCCAGCTCTGAGCTGGCGGGCTTACACGTGGACACGGACACAGAAACACTCGCGCTTCACCACACGCTTACTGCCCCTCAAGAACACGCTTGGCTTGATTTAAACAGAGACACATTCCTTCTCCTCGCCTCAGCCTGAGGACAGCGGAGCCGAGCCCCTGCCCAGCCCCCGGCCCCGCCCAGCTGGGGGCTGTGAGTCACCTTCTTAGGCTCCTTGGTCTCCTTGGCTGCCTGGACAGGTCTCTTCACCTCGGGCGCGGGCGTCAGAGGCAGAGGCGGAGGCGGCTGCAAGGCCCCTGAGCCAGCGCTCCCCCAGCCCGGAGACGACTCGGAGCCCTGTGACGTCCTTGAGGAGCCCTGTCCCAAGGTAACACGGAGCAGGCTCACCGGGGGCGCCTCCCCAGGAGCCCTTAAGACTTTACCGAGAGGCTACGTCACTACGGTGAGCAGAGCCAGGCAAGGAGGGGCTGGTGAGAGCGGCCCCCCGCTTCCCCGGGGCCGACTGGGCTTAAGGGCAACGTTTTCTAGGAGCGTCACGGCACTCACGATGCGGATTCGGGCTGGAGCAGATGGGATACATATGAGCACCGAAGAGAAGACTGGTTGGGGGGGTGGCAGTGGGCATTTTAAAAGATAGAAGCATTTTAAAAAACATTTATCCCTGGGTTGAGACTCTGTTTTCAATAACAGTTAAACTCTCATTTTTACTTTCACAGGGACAGAATATTTTAACGGTGGAACACATAAGGAGAGTTTAAACTACAGCAATCGCCTGCTGATGGGATGCCCAAAAAGAGCAGGGTATCTGTAAAGAAGCTTCCAGAATGCAGTTTATATAAAAGCGTTTATCCTCCTACCCCCCATCACTGGGATCACAGCACACCGAGGTGGTATTTATATTGAGCATGTCTGATAAAATGAATCTTGATTTTAAGAAAACCACTGAAAATTTTACGATTCCTATTGTAGAAAGAGATGCAGAAATCAGGGAAGTTTTCCATTTTAGAAAAGTTAAAATTGACAAGGTAGTTTCATTGTAGATGAGCATTTCTTCTCCTTAAAATACCGACTTTTACACTATTAAATTATCTTTTCCCCTATTAATGTTTTCACCAGCTCTTCACATTTTAAGGATTCAAGTTTTCTCTTTAAGAAATGATTCAAAAGATAATCTGATAATTTTAAGTATTATCTTACAACTTAAGAACAAACAGTTTGAGTACTTATTCAGTGGAGTTCATGAAAAATAGCTTAAAAAACAAAAAAGAAGTGGGAAAGTACCACATTAGCAAATCTTCCACCAAAATCCTCTTCTCCTAGCTCCGACAGCGCGTTTCTGCCGGGTGCCTCTTGTGGCATCATTCCTGTCAAGGGAAATGAGAGCTCCCGTGACCCCGGCATCACTAAGGCCACAGCAGAGGGAGTGGGTGTGGCCAAGAGACGCTGCTGGGGACACCCCAGCTCCTCCTGCCACGCCTCCCCATGTGGGCGTCACAAACCACGAATGGAATGCTCCTAAACATGTGAAAATAGCTTCTCTTTTCAAGCCAGGCCGTCCAAGGAGACAGATGGTCAGGGACAAGACCACCCTCCAGAAGGAGGGTCACGGCCTCCCCAGTGCGTTCACAAAGGCTGCAGGCGGGCACCCCCCGGCCACGCCCTGGACACCCACTCCCACCTCACGTCCCAACAAGAGGTCAAGTCACTGATCTTCAATCAGCTTCTAGAACTTTTGGTATACACTAAGGAACGTACTTTGCTCCAAGTTTGAATGACTTAAGTCTCTCCTACCAGTGAGCTCCTTCAACGCCAAAGCCAATTTAGCTCTGCTCTCCAGACGGCACCTCGCAGACCCACCTGCGTCCTGGCTCCTGGCCTCCGGGAGCAGAGGTTCAGTCTCTTGGAGAGATGGCGCGCCAGGCGGCAGGCCAGGCCCCGGGGACGGAGCCACGGGATCAGGCCCAGAGGGCTCTTGAAAGCCAAGTGCAGCCCCTGGGGGTCCACAGCCAGGCCCCGGCTCGACAGGGCCCGCCGGCGGTGGCGCTGGGAACACCAGCACCCTGGCGGGGAAGGCCGGCTGACCATCGGGGAGCGTCAGTGGAGCTGCAGGGAGACGGCGGAGAAGAGAAAGCCTGAGGTTATGTGCTCACTCCAGTGACTTCCGCCGGGCACGTTTCCTTCATCGAGGGCCAAGGAACCAACCGTCCAAGCACAAAGGCTGAAGCTGCCGGGCTGTCGCTGGTTTAGGGAAGCGGGACACACGCTTTTCAGGGCCGAGGGCAGGACCTCACTCGGCACACAGCACGGGGCGCGGGCTCTAAGCCGCAGCGCGACCCCGACACAGCCCAGCGAGCAGCCGCCTGGCCCAGGGCCGCCTCTGCCTTCACCGAGTCCCCCCCACCCTCCTGCACCGCCCTCCCACTCAGCCAGACCTTTAAAGCCGCGAGACCCAGTGGGCTCACCAAGGGAGGGGGGACAAAGAGGAAGCAGAGGGCCGAGGCAGTGGGACAGACGGCCCGACTCTCTGGGCAGCAAGACAGGGGCGCTCCACGTTCAGAAGCAGGTGCCCAGGGCGGCGCGGGCTCACCTGAGGGCAGCAGCCGCACGTCCTGGCCCACGTGGTCAGCGCCGGGCACAGGCGGCGCCAGCAGCGGGTTGTCGGTGCCCAGGCTCGCCGGCTGGGCGGGCGCTGGGCCGTCACACGGCCCCACCTCGGAGCGCGGCGAGCTGGGACAGCGCGGGGGGAAGGCTCTGTCCAGACTCCACGCCGCAGTGCCCTCCTGAGGGAGAAGGACCTCAGGCGTCTGCACGCCGGCCGCCGACCCCGCGGACCCGCTCTGCTCCGGGGGCACGTTCCCCTCCCGGGCACCGGGCGCCGCGAGAGCTGCGCTGCTCACGCCCGCCACCTCCGGCGCGCACGTGGCTCCCCGTCGGGCCCCACGCCCGGAGCCCAGCGCACCTTGACCCGCTGCTCGACGAGCCGCAGCTGGACCAGCCAGGCAGGCTCCGCAGCGGCCTCCTCCTCCGGCTTCTCCTTCAGCTGAGGGTCAAAGAGGCGCAACTGGGAGGCGACCTGGAAACACACGAAGATGAAGACCCCGCTCCCACAGGCGACCGCGGCCAAACCGTGTCTTCAAAACCCACTGGGACGTGGAGCAAGCGCGCCTGCAGCGTCCGAGACGCAGCCCTCCTCGCTGCAGGGACCTTCCTGAGGCGGCTCACGTGGCCCGTCCCTGACCGCCGGGAGCGCGAGCACCCACCGCGCCCACCGCGCCGGCCCGCCGAGCCCGCGGCATCCGGACCCGCGGGGGCTGAGCCTGCCTCTGCTCGGCTCCACTCCCCGAGATGCCAACTGCCCCGGCCACGCTCACGCTCTGGGGGGCGGCAGGCGGGCACGCGCCCAACAAGCCTGACCTCGCGCTAACTGCTGAAGCTGCCAGGTGGAAACAGGTTCTTGAATTACCCTGTTTCTGCACGTGTCCAGAAGTTCCCGTAATAAAAACATTTTTGGTACCACATGAACACATTCCAAAAACGAAGCTCCGGCAGGAGAGGAGCGTACTGGCGCGGCCCCCTGGTGCCGGGCGCCGGTGGGAGGGCAGTCACACGGTCTCCGTCTTCCGGAGCGAGAACCTGGGGCCGCGGGGCCGCAGCCGGGACCCACCCCAGGCTGCAGCTCCCGGAACCTCACAGCGCTAAGCGCGAGGCGAGGACGCCTCGAGACACGGGCCTCCTGCAGGCGGGGTCCTTCTCACGCCCAGGCTCACCTCCAAGTCTCTGCACGAGACGCCCCAAGGGCCCCTGTGCTGGACTGCAAAACACCAACTACCTGCCCGAGAACACGCAGGATCTTAACTCGACCGAGCAGGCAGTCCCGAGCGCCCTCTGGTCACGAGCACCGCGTGACCACGTGGCCCCACGTGCCGCGCAGGGGCAGCGGCATCGAGGAAGACGTTACCTGAAGCAGCTGGCTGAGCAGCACCGGCGAGTGTCTGTGGGGCTGCGCCAGGACGCTCCTGGCGATCACCTCGCAGTAGTGGAAGGCCTGCGTGGCAAGCCCCATCTCAGCCAGGCGGCAGCAGTAGATGAACTTAAACACCTGAGACAGACAGACGGGCGAGCTGAGCGGTGCTACGGGCCCCCTCCCGGTCCCTAGCGCCACCCGGGCCCTCCGCAGGCTGACGCCACCCTGGACGTTCGCAGCCCTCCTGTGCGTCCCCAGCACCTGCCCACAGCCGAGCCAGGCCCGTTCCCTGCGCTACTTCACATCAGAGTCAACTACTGTAAGCTTCTGAGAAACTCACTTTCTCTCTTCAACACCCTCAACACAGCCGTCAGGGCTCTTGACCACCAAGTGACCACGGAGTGACCACGAGGCGCCACCACGCGCACGCACCCCGTGACGACCGCCTCTCGGGAGCCGCCAGCGCAGTCACCCTGCTCTGTTGGCACCGATGCTCTGCCCCGTTTCAGACACACACGCACAGTCCCGGTCGGATACCACCCTCCCAAAACATGGTCCACAGCTGATAGAGAAGTACTTGAAACCAAACACTAACTAAAAGCTTTTAATACTTAAAACATTAAAAACCAAAATACTAACAAAATTCTCAATTCAGCAAGCTTTAATTCTCGAACATTACAGATGAAACATCTCCTCGAGATTTCCAAAAACACTTCATTGCTCTTTACGTTTTTTGAATAAAACCCCTGAACGACTGCGGTCTTGTCAGCACCCACTCCCCCCAGACCCCGTCAGAGCTGGAGCCATGGGGCCCCACCCACCTGGAAGCTGGGTAAGGAGCAGGTCTGCGCCCCCAGGGACTGAGCGTACTCATAGGCTTCTGTCCTCTGAATAGCTTCGTTGGTCGCGAACTTCAAAAACGGCAAACTGTGGAGGACATGAGCGGCTGTCACCTTTGAGCGGGTCACCAAAGCGCCAGCGCTCCACGCGCCGGTCTGGTTAGCCATGGGAGGGGCTTTTCCTTTCCAAGGGAAACGGATGCCACTATACCTATGCAATTCCTCACCTGTGGTTTGATCCAATTAAAACAAGCTTTGTGGTTTTCTTGGTATAAACCCCAAATCCAACCTGGGCCACGAGGTAGCAGAAGTGTGCAGCATCAAGGAGTCCTCTCGAGGCTGAAGGTACATAAAGCAGGCAGGCCTCGGTCACAGGGTCTCCCGGAGATCAGAGCGCTCAGAGACACCAGATAGACCCCAGACGGAGGGACAGTCTCAGGGTCCCGAGCATCTGACGGCAGCCCCAGGCCCGCCTTCTATGTCGGTGTCTGACCTACCCAGAGTGTCCCCCATCGTGGCCATTGTCCGGGCTTCCACGTCCACGTTGTTGTTCAGGTTGGACAAAACCATGGCCAGGTGTGGCCGCCAGTCTCCCCACTTCTCATCTCCACAACACTGAAACCAGAGACAAGCAGAAAACCCTCATCCTTGGAACACACTGCCGTCTTAACTCCGCAGTGCTCAAGCCCCAGGAGCAGGATGGAAACGCTGGCCTCGTGGCCTGGGAGGTGAGCCCTCCCGGAGCAGGCTCTGAACAGACGGCTGAGCCGTGGCGGCTGCCGTGAGGACCCCCATACTGACCGTGGACGCGGCTGGCATCCGCCCGGACATCAGCTGGTAGACCGTCTGCAGAGGGTCGTTGATCGGAAGGCTGTTGGCGAACCTGGCAGACGCGAACAGAGAAAGCCCTAACTCAGCCTGGTTCAATAAACAGGACACGAAAAACTAGTCTGGTCTCATCTCAGACGCTTTGGTGACTGGCTTGACGCTTGACCTGGGCCAAGTGTACACACTGCAATGTTTTTAAAAGGCTGTAAGGATGCAGATTTTTTTTTTTTTTTTTTTTTTTTGGGTCACACTGCGCGGCATGTGGGGTCTTAGTTCCCGGACCAGGGATTGAACCAGGGCCCCTGGCAGTGGAAGCGCACAGCCCTAACCACTGGACTGCCAGGGAATTCCCCGCTGAGATTTTATAGAATTAAAAAGCCTGAAGTTGGGCTTCCCTGGTGGTGCAGTGGTTAAGAATCTGCCTGCCAATGCAGGGGACACGGGTTCGAGCCCTGGTCCGGGAAGATCCCACATGCCATGGAGCAACTAAGTCCGTGTTCCACAGCTACTGAGCCTGCGCTCTAGAGCCTGTGAGCCACAACTACTGAGCCCACGTGCCACAACTACTGAAGCCCATGCACCTAGAGCCCGTGCTCCACAACAAGAGAAGCCACCGCAATGAGAAGCCCGCGCATTGCAACGAAGAGTAGTCCTGCTTGCCGCAACTAGAGAAAGCCCACGTGCAGCAACGAAGACCCAATGCAACCAAAATAAATACATTAATTAAAAAAAAAAAAAAAAAAAAAGCCTGACGTTAACAAAAAAAATTTAAATCCTTTAGCAACACAGCCCGAGGAAGAGGGCCCAGCAAGCCCACAACCATGGGTGGCCGACGGGACTCCCCAGCTTCCTCTGACAAGAGCATGGGGACCGGGGGCTTCCCAAAGCTGACGAGGCCCGGACCCCCGCCTGCAGGCACGCCCGGACTCCTCACCTGGTCATGACTCTGGCGTGCGTCCGGCTGTCCATCTTGCTGGCAAGTAACAGGGCGTGACCCCACAAGCCGTTCTTCATCGCAGACTCTAAAGCATCCTGAAAAGCATCGACAGGTTCTCTGACCTCTGAGAACAACAGGAGCAGCGGAGTGTGTGTCGTCATGCACGGCCAGGAAGGAGGAGAGGGCTCAACCGCAGATGAGAAAGCAAACGGATCAAAGGCTCCAACACACACGTTCCCAGTTCAAAAACGGAAGAGCGGGCGAGCTCCACCGTTCGTGCTCGCCGCGGAGTCCCTGCGGGGGGCGGTCTCCGTGCAGGTGCCCCGCTTTCCTCAGCAGCACAGAGGACAAGCGCACCGTCAGAGCCAGGTGCAGCGGAGAGGCAGCACCACCTTCTCCCACCTGTCGTCTCCGCCACGAGAAAGGCCAGGGGGACCCCTGGGCCCCGAGGGCCTGTGTTCAGCACCAACAGGGCCTTAATTACTTCAGCCTCCCTGTATCCAAAATGATCTGGGCCACAACTTAGAAAACTTCTGACCAGGAAGCAGACATATTGCAACAGAGAAATAAATGGTAATTAAATGTAACAGATCAGAAAATTTCAATTAGCTGTAAAATGACCACATTAAGATCATTTACTCACCAAATACGAGTTTTCTGAGTCTATCATGACATAAAAGTGCCAAAAACTCTGGGCCCGCCAGACTCCCGCTGCCAGAGCCCAGCAGGAGCTCCAACTGTGCACGCCCTGCGCCCGGCTGCACCACCAGGTGCCTCACGGAGCAAACCCCGGGCGTGTCCCCAGGGCGCTCCCCACCCGGGCCCGGGCTGTGCCCAGCACCCACTCGCGGTGGCACGGTGAGCTCACCCTAACTGCGTGAGGACGCGCTGCCTCTGTGTCGCGCACGTGTTTACCCCGAGACACACTGCACACAGCAGGGGTGCAGCCTGAGCTCAGTCCGCGTGTCTGTCAGATGCCTGAAAACGGAACCTGCACATCTCTGACACCAGCAGCGCTGGAGAAGCCACTGTTCACACCTTCAGAGACGCGACACACGAGGTGCCAGACAGTCTTTGCAGAACAAGACCCCGGCAGCACGTGCTGCTCTAGACGCTGGCGCCCCGAGAGCGGGCCCTGCCCCCCGCCCCGCGCCCGAGCTCGGGCCGCTCACCTTCTTCCGGCCGTAGAGCAGCAGCTCTCGGAACCGCTCCGTGTCTTTTTCAAGGGTGGTGGCCGCCTGACTGTCGGTGAGAAACGAGAGCTGGGCCTCCCCGGACTCCTCCTCCACTTGCGCCGCAGGCTCGTGAGTGAAATCAATCAGGTTGGCCTCACTGGGTGACTTCCCAGGAAGCCACACGGTTCGGTGGTCTCGTAACAAGAGTTCCGCGATGTCTGTGCCCACCACGGTCTGCGAGGGGCAGCAGGGGCAGGAAGGGAGACAGGCTTAACCACAAACAGCACCCTCCTGCGGGAGCGACAGGACAGCCCCGGTCCTGGTCGGGGGAGGCCCAGAAAGGGCCTCCGCAGGTGAGCGACTTCGACCACCTCGGCACAGAGCCGCTCCCGACTCGGCCGCGAGCGAGGCGGGCAGACCGCACGCACTGGACAGGCCGCCGACGGGGAGCCCAAACCTCCCTTCACCCCAAACCACACACCCTGCTTGGCTCCCGCGTCCCCAAATCACGGCCGAGACACTCGTCCTGGGGGAGCCCCTGGACGGTACAGCCTGGTACAGAGATCCTGCCTAACCCTCCTCGGGGTGCTGAGGGCTCCCGGGACTAGAGGCCTACGAGAAGAGCAGCTCTACAAGGAAGGAGACACATACCCCGTTCTGTCTGCATAACAGAACAATAAAGCTCCAAAGAAGACTCGCGGACTCTTTGTCAATTAAATTTTCATCCTGTAAACAGTTTGTAGCTTTGCTCTGTGCAAAATTAATAACATCCACTTTATGGGTGTCATCTCTGCAAAAAGAACACACACTCGGTGAACAGCAGCCACTGCATCTGCGAGGCCGCGCTCGGCACCGCTGGCGGACAGGCACCGCGGCCGCTTTCGTGGGGCACGTACTTGCCAAGAGGCCCTGGGAATGCCCGCATCTCTTCCTGCTCCGGCGTGTGCTGCAGCAAGGTCTGAGGTGGGGACAGGAGAGGGGACAGAGAGAGCGCTGTTCACGGGGGCAGGCAGGTCAACGCCCGGCTTGGCTACATCAGCAGACAGAGTAACGGACGCCATCCTCAGGACGGCCTGTCCCTCCAAGTGGGGAGGCAAAGCCTCCATCACAGAGTATGGGCATCTAGTTTCACAACAGTGACTTTCAAACTTTGTTTAAGCAGTGAGACCCACCCCCCAACTCTGAGGCAGGGCCTGGGTACACGCAATGGAAGAGGCCTGCCAGGGCACGGAGCAGGGTGCCCTGCACCAGCCCCCCGAGATCAGGAGGCACCTCTGCCCACTCTCCAGAATCACCAGTAAAATGAGCACGGACAGCGTCCTCACTCCAAAATCAGAGATTCAAATAAAGATAGAAAAGGAACGTACAATAAAACCAAGTCTAACACAACACCCAGAGCAGAGTCTTAAAATGCTGACTTCCGAGAGGAAAAAGATGATCAAGCAGAATTGAAACAATCTACGAATTGAAGATTCACAGAAATAAACATTTCCCAAGCTTGTTTTTTCAGACAAGGGCACACAAGTTGAAGATGACAAACTGCAAAGCTCGTGTGACCTGAAGGGCGACGTGCAACTTCTCCCTGTGGAATTACCTCCATGCTGTGAATTTCAACCAACGCAGGCTGTCCTTCTGAAGGCAGATTTGGAATCACTTTGATGAGCTGACCCCCAGGACCAAACCTGGCACAGATATGAGGCACTGAGAATTTCTCAGGAGAAGTTGGTCTCGATGGAGCTACATTTAAATAAAATGAGAAAGAAACAACCAGTATATCACTTTTTAATGCTTCTGAACTAAATCAACAGCTGAGCTTTTCAAGATGCCCATGCAGCTGGAATCACATATTATCAAGATGAACTTTCAACTGTAGTTAGTAATTGTTAAATATCCTACTAAAAAATAGAACCTAAACATACGTCAGAAAAACGTTCTAATCGTTAAAAGTGAGAATACTCTCCTCTAAAATGAAAAGGCTCCTTTAAAAACCACCAGGACGCACTGTTTACAGAAAGCAGCGCTCGTGTTTCCTGCCGCTCAGGTGGCCCCTCAGCGCCCCTGCACCCTGAGCGCTCCTCACGGCCTCGGCCTCAGACCACGGGCATCGGAGGGAGCAGCAAGGAAAATGACCAAGAGTGAAACACCTCAAGCCAAACGGGAGGTGAAATTTTTAATCAAATAACGCTTTAAGAAAGTCCATTATTTTATATTTTATACTGTCACGTTCTAAAACTTCACATACTTGCAGTTTTCCAAGAAACAGCATTTGACCAAATATCTCAAAGGCAAATCGAGAATGTGGTCTGTGTGATAAGCGTACGAACTGGAGTTTTTCAGGTTTCCCTCCAAGATCCATGTCCCCGTATAGTCGGCACCAGGGCTACACTGAGGCCCTGCCCAAGGGGACATGGCAGGGGAGCCTGAGGTCAGAGCCACACTGAAGTGGACACGATCGACAGGCCAGGCAGCTCCCAGGCCTGTGAGCCAAACTGCAGCCCAAGGGGCACCAGCAGCCCAGCATGGCAAGCGCTGCCCCTCAGGACAGGCACGCGGCGGCAGAGTGCCCTTGCTTGGCAGGGATGCCCAGGCCAGGCCATCGCCAATTCCCACCCTGGTGATGACTCAGTCCCTCCCTCTTTCCCATCCCAGGCTCGGGACGCCGCCCCGGGGGTGCCCCTGGGGGCACGCAGGGCCTCGCCACACACACCTTGCTCCACGGAGGGCCAGCCGGCCTCAGAAGGGTAGCCGTACTCCGGGAAGCCTGGGGTGCCGTGGAAATCGCCGCCGTAGGGGCCGTAGGCGTAATCGCCGTGGAAGGAGCCCGGTGGAGGGGGCGCCTCGTAGGGCCCAGCAGTCACGTTGTGACCTCTGTACACCTGACTCTTAGAAAGCACAGAGCAAACAGGTGAAACCTCTTTGCCATGCCTGCGGCGGGACCCCGGGCGGCCCCCAGAACCCAGGGCCCGGCCGGCCGCCCACCTGGCGGGAGCGGGACCCTGAGCCCGGCCCCCCGCCCCCTGCCCGGCCGGCCGCCCACCTGGCGGGAGCGGGACCCAGGGCCCGGCCGGCCGCCCACCTGGCGGGAGCGGGAGCTGAAGCTGCTGCGCAGGCTCTGCACTGAGTGCTCGCTGTGCTCGCTCCGCCGGTCCGCCTCCTCCCCATAAGGGTCCCCGTGGGGCTCAGGCTCGTCGTCAAAACTCCCGGTGAAGCGGGGGTCGTACCGCCAGTGGTCGTCGTATTTCTCAGGCCTGGGGAGGCAGCGGGGCAGAGGCCGGGCTCGGGGAGAGGGCCTCCGGGGCCCAGGCTCACGTGCCACACGGCGGTGAGCCCCTCCAGGTCCCCGCCGCCCCGCGTCCTGACCCTAAGGACGGCGCTCGTCAGAGCCCACCCTCGAGTGGAGTCGCTGCATCCCCAGGCCAAGTTCAGGCCCCGCCTGAGGTTAGAGAGGCAGGCTGGGGGTCCGTCTGAGGTGGTCACCCCTCGCCCGGACCCGAGGAGGATGAACTGACTCGCGGCGCTGGTTCTGAGGCCGGTTCTCCTCCACGAGCCCAAAGAGAGAACCACCGGGAGGGTCAGTTCACCCTCCTCCTCCCAGCAGTGACCGCTCCCCGGGAAGCCAGACACAACCGTAGCTCTCGAGTGCATTACAAAGACCCGAGGGCACAGACGGGGAAGCAAGGCTGACTCACGACCCGCCCTCCTCAGCAAAATCTCCTCTACCGACCTGTCCCCGTAAGCGTAGCTTTCCTTCCTGTACGGATCGTACTCTGCATCGTACCAGCACCTCCGGTCGTAGGTGCGGGGCTCCCTGGACCGAGAACCATACTGGTACCGATCCCAGTGACCTGGATCTGCAGGCGAGAGATTAATGCGTCAGTACAATGTGCAAAAGACACCCCTCTGGCCGTCACAAAACCAGGCCACTCCAGGACTGAAGAATGCTTTCAGCCTCAGAGAGCAACCAAACTTTCCTCCCGAAAATCAGCACGACCCCAGGGAACGTTAACTGTTCCAGAGGACCCGGCCGTGTCTTGCCTGTACTGTGATACCTAACAGCCACTGACAGTTTTTCTCTCAACACACGTGATTAAAAAGGAAAAAAAAAATTTTTTTTTTATTCGTATCTCTTTTCTCTAATGTGATCCAAAGAGCTTTAGGAAATACTCTCAACGGATAAACAACAAGGTCCTACTGTAGAGCACAGGGAACCATATCCAATCTCCTGGGATAAACCATAATGGAAAAGAGTATGAAAACAGAATGTATATGTGTGCATAACTGAGTCACTTTGCTGTACAGCAGAGATTAGCACAACCTTGTAAAACAACTGTACTTGAATAAAAAATAAACAAAAATTTAAAAATATTCTCAAAACTAGATTACTTTAAAAAAGCACATTCAGGGACTTCCCTGGTGGCGCAGTGGTTAAGAATCCACCCGCCAATGCAGGGGACAAATCCGCCTGCCAATGCAGGGTACACGGGTTCGAGCCCTGGTCCGGGAAGATCCTACATGCCGCGGAGCAACTAAGCCCGTGCACAACTACTGAGGCTGCGCTCTAGAGCCCGCGAGCCACAACTACTGAAGCCTGCGTGCCACAACTACTGAGCCCACACACCGCAACTAATGAAGCCCACACGCCTAGAGCCCATGCTCTGCAACAAGAGAAGCCACCGCAATGAGAAGTCCGCGCACCGCAACGAAGAGTAGCGTCCGCTCGCCACAACGAAGAATAGCCCCTGCTCACCGCAACTAGAGAAAGCCCGCGGGCAACAACAAAGACCCAACGCAGCCAAACATAAATAAATAAATAAATAAAGCAAATGCAGGGGGGAAAAAAGCATGTTAACGTTATAAGCAAACCAGATACACCACTTTGAGCAAGCACGTGCAGAATTATGCATGAAGCAGTGCAAATACAAAAGTGGAGGGAGAGCCCCGGGGACGCAGAAGCGGGCAGCCATGTTGGGACAGCGAGGGCCACAGCCAGGCAGGGGGACCAGCAGGGCAGCTCAGGGGACGCATGCCAAGACGCAAACACTGCCAGACAGCGGTGGCACCCGGCGCATCCTGCGTCTGCCCTGTGTGATGCGGGGGCTCTGGCCACTGCAGTGAGCAGCCGGTCCCTCATTTTACTGATTTTAATCAATTTAAACAGCCACATATGGACAAGTCACACACTCTAGAACTACTGATAATTATGCTTTGCTAGAAAATCAAAGAAAACTACTAATACGATACAGACACAATGTTACAATTAAGATGTAATTTCTTAATGAAAAATAGCAATATAATTATTTCTAGACACAGACTACTTTCAATTACTTTGGCTCTGAGCTAAGATCGTAAGACTACTAAAAGGGAAGGTTTCCTAAGAAATCCCACAGCACGCCACTCTGCACCCGGCTGCACGAACGGTCTGAACACGCATCTGCTGGCCGTCGACCGATGAAAACGCCTGAACATACCTCCATAATCGTACTGGCTGGAATAATAATTTGCATAGTAGTCACTCTGACTGCTCCATCCGCTTCTGGAATTACAGTAACCTTCAGGATAGCCTTGCCTGAAAAAAACACACAGTGCTGTTAAAAAACAAATTACCTGCTTCTTAAAGTGGGACACAAATTACACCCAGAGCAACAGGCATTCATCAGAGCACCTTGGTTGTGAAAAAATTCTAATCAGGAGATCCGAACCAGTAACAACGATAAGATTACAGGATTCCCTACCATACAGCAAATTAAAATTTATCTGTTGAAATAACTATTTAAGTGCTGTTCAGCATAAAAGAACTAACTCTTCTCGCGTGCTCAGTGCTGCATGCTATAAAGCCAATGCTTAAAAGCAGGGTCTCACGTTTTGGATATCATGCTTAGCAGAAGCAAAAAGCACTGAGCTATCAAAACCAAGCTAGCGCCGACTGCAACACCCTCTACACAGACCGCGACCCGTGTGTCCTGAGTGGGGAAAAGGGCCCTCGCACCCTTCCAGCTGACTGCCCGGGACTCACGACACGGGCCCGACCAAGGCTGGCTTCACAGGCCCAGCTGTGCTGCCGACCCTGAGCAGGACAGGCAGGTATCAGGCCTTCCGAGGCAGGAAGATCCTTGGAAGGACTTGATGGCACTTTTGATTTCTAAACTGTGACTCCGTGTACCCCTGGGGAATGGCTCACTCCTGGGGGTGCAGCTGCCCCTGAGAAGTGTCCGGCCCCCCCACCTACCACAGGGACAGCACCCGCTGGGCGGGGGCCCTGGGGGGAGCGCTCCAGGGCACCGCCTGCACCCACCACCGGGGGCTCCAGAAAAGTGACCTGACCAAGGGCATAGCCAGAGCACGCCCGCCCCGCTGCCCTCTCCAGCCCCGGTCACCCGTCAGGAAAGACGCCACCGCAGAAACCCAAGGCTCGTTCTCCCCTCCTGCCGGGATGTGACCACACCAGGCACAAGCACAACACGCTGATGCTCAGCATGGCCACGCAGGCCTGCACACACGTGTGCACACACGCACAGGGCAGGAGAGGGGAGGGGCTGCTCTCCCTCCACGAGTGAGCGGTGAGCGGTGAGGACACGGCGACAAACCCCTGCCAGGTAACCCGACCTGGCCTGCAAGCGACAAGCGGCAGAGCAAGGCGTGCCCCGGCCCCTGCCTCCATCCTCCCTCACCTCTCAGGGCTTCTAGAAAACACCTGCCCGCTGCTCTCCCCGAATCAGAACGCCCACTGGGACTCCAGTCTCACCTCCCAGAGCGCCGGGCCCAGCGGCTCAGCGCATCCCTCCCAGCGACGGAGGGGGGCCAGCTGGACGGGCCGGCTCACGGAGGCAGGGCCTTGTCTCCAGGCGAGCTACTGAAGACGCGGGAAGCAGCAAAAGCAGCCCCAATTTTGAAAGGTGGTGCGTGGACGCAGTCTTCACCCGCGCCCAGACTCTATTACGAGCCGAAGGAGCCTTGCACCCTCATGGCAAACCCGGCCCGGTGAGACGAGGGCCCGGGGCGTGGGAGGAGCCACGGCGGGCGGGCTCTGCAGCCCCGCGCTTCCTTCTGAGCCCCCAATGCCCCTTGGGGGGAGGACTGTGGCCTGCCTAAGCTTTTACTCAGCTGAAGGCACGATGCCAAGGCTCTTTTGAAATGCCTCATCTGTGATCGCAAAACTGAGAGGAGCTCTGTCAGGGGAGAGAGAAGCGGGAGGGAGCAGCTGGGGGCCTTGCGGCCCGGGGGGCAGTGCCGGGGAGGGAGCCCGGGCTTACGGCGGCTGCTGCCAACGGGCCACTCCGTGTTCCAGCCCGCGCCTGCCTGGCCTGGGAGTCAGGGCCCCCCGTCACCAGAGGCGGCAAAGGACCTGCATGGGGGAAAAGCTGCCTCGGCACCCACGGAGCCGTGTGCGTCCCTCGGCGACGGGACCACTGCCCGGGCCGGGAGGAACCCCGCACGAGGGCAGGGGTGGCTTCCTGGTGGCCCTGCACAGGGTCGGGTCTGACCAAAGGCCATCTGACGACACGTCCGTAACTGCGCAGCAGCACGCTTAGTTCGATTTAAAGATGCATCCTATAATCTGTCCACACCCACAAAATGTAAACACACGTTAAACAGGTCTGTATAATTCTTTACAAACACGGTCTTTTTCAAATCACTAAGTTACTACCACGGCCGGCAACACAAACGTCAGTCACCTGGCAGCCGGCCGGTCCGAGCAGTGACTCGCCCGGGAGCTGGGCCGCTCGAGCTCGGGGTAGCGGTAGCTCTCTGCGGAGGCGGTGGCTGCACCGTCGTAGGGCCTGTATCTGGGCTCATAGAGGCCGTAGACGTCCTGTTGAAAGAAGGACACCTCCATCAGATGCCAAGAGCCAACTCATCAAGCAACCGGCACGAGTTCTCGTGGTACAGACGCTGCTCTCCAGATGAGCCCCAGACGCGGGGCTTCCTTCATGCGAAACGATAAAAAACAAATGAAATCCACGGCCATGTCCCTAAGACAGACTGCCCTGGCCCGGCTCAGGAGATGGCCCGCCATCCGCAGGCCACGCCCGGGTCCTGCGGTGACCCGTGAGGACTCCTGTTACCTGCTCCCCGAGGTCTCACTTGCGCAGGTGCCACAACCCCACAAGCTCAGGTCCCGTTTCAGACACCATCTCAGGGAAGCAAAGGAACGAGGGTCCACTGGAACAGGTCCTGAAGCTACAGGCAGCCTCAAAAAGAGTATCATATTCTATTCTTATGAGGCTTTCAGCCCCATTACAGACCGATAAACCCCCGTGGCTCTAAGACCACATCGGGACTTGAAGTAGAGACGAGGTGACCCAGGCACGAGCCAGAATCAGTCCTTCCTGACTCAGCCTGACGCTCCACCATCACCCAGCAGAGGACGAGAAATCACGTAAAATGCACTTGTTCTTAACCACTACTGGAATCCGCAGCGACACAGAGACAAGGCAGAAGGAAGTGGGCTCCCACAGAAGTGATGCTGGGTGCCGGCTGGGACTCCGGGATGCAGATGCAGCTGCTGGACAAGGGCCCAGAGCAGGTACGCGGCCCCTCCATGCACTGCCGGGCCTTCCTGGGCTCTGGGCACCGCGTAATTTCCTTCTATGGGGTTCCTTCTGGATCCAGGAGTCCCAGACCTCAGGGGTTAGGTGTGTACCTGTTCCCACATGTGCAAAGATGCCCAAAGCCCACGAGGCAGCTCCATCACCGGGGCAGCCCCACTCCCTCAGCCTCTTCTGACTGCAGGGCCTCCAGCACGGCGCCTGCCCCCATGTCAGACAGTGGACTTCAAACTTCTGGTCCACAATCCTTCTGCCTCCGCTGCCCGTGGGTGATGCTGGCCAGCACGAGAGATGGTGAGAAGCGGACAGTAATCAAACGTGTGTCCACCTGGATCACTTTTTCACACTAAGGCAGGATTAAACAGAACTTAAAACGACATTCGTGGGCCTGCATCAGTGTGAAAAGAGGCAAGAATCTTCTGGGTAGCACAGTGGGGTCCCTTGCTCTGCTGCTGCTATCACAACGTACCTGAAAGAAGCTTATGGAATTACACCACTCTTAGCTGTTTCATTTGGATTACATTCCAAACCTAACTTTTTTCCCTAAATAATTTCATTCTGAAGGAGGCATTTGAAAGACTATAGAGTTTTCCTGTTGCTTCTTAGGTAGGTTTTGAGGTCAAAACCACAAAGAAGCTTCAAGAAGCTATTCCAGTTTCCCAAACTGTGCAACCAAGAACCCTGGGTCTGCGGAAAGCCAATAGGCAGGACAGGAAACAAAGGTCCTTTCTGTCACGTAAGCTGGGATATGCTGTGTTAAACAAAAATTAGGCAGGTATTCTACCCAACTCAATGTGCTAATGCACGGTGTGGACGTCCAAGAGAAAGGCCGTGCTCAGCAGAACAAGCTGTGAGCAGGCAGCACTCCTCCCATGAAGCAGCGCGTGACAGCTGACCACGGGTCACCTCGGAACTGACCAACAGAACCCCGCCAAGGCACACGGCGTGAGGAAGAAACCACTGATCAGGGGCTCAACAGTCCACAAGCTCGACCCTACCTGGTAATAGTGGGGGGCGGTGCCAGGATCCAGCGGGTACGGTGAGGGGTACGGGGGCTGGTAGCCATCGTACAGGGACCTGTAATAGTAGTAGGACGCCAAGTCTGGAGGCGGCGGCTGCTGCAGCCACTGCTGGTCAGACCGCGCGGCCGCCTGGCTTGAGCTGGTAGACGCGACGGACATGCTGGAGGACCGAGGTGGTCGAGGCGGCAGCTGCTGGCCCATGTCAGCTGGAGCCGGACTTGCAGACGGATGGGTTGGGTTTGGGGACTGTCCTTGCGCTGGTGGACCTGCTGGGTTTGAAGGCTCTGGAAGTGCTGCTCTGGGCCCCTGGGGAGGGGGAGGGGGAGGGCGAGGCGCCAGCTCCTGCTGGGCTCTCTCTCGGCCGTGCTGGTCCTGAGCATCTGTCGTCACCTGTTGGTAGAAACGGTCTGGGCTATGCGCCCCAGGCCCACGTGGTCTGTGACTGGAGACGGTTTGCTGACAAGAAGCTAGGCTCTCAGCTTGGGCCGGGCTATACATCCCTACAGGATTTTCCAGACTCCGACTGAATGTAAAGTCGAGGGCTCCCGAAGCTTCACCCCGACTGCTGGAGTGATTTGCCGTATTACTATCAGGTACTGATGTACTGTTCACAGGTGGAACTAACATCACGCCTGTGCTTCCACCAGGGCTGGTAACTAACTCGGGAAGAATGCTCTCTGCGTTATGAATCTTTTGAGTTTCCGGAAGTAAGTTCTTCGGAACTGGATGAGACGGTGGTTGAACCAGCAAATTAGCAGGTTGACTAGAAACCATTTCAGAGGCACCACAAACTTGTGGGAAATTACTCTGGGCAAGACGGTTAGGCAGAGGCGAGCAGATGAGAGCGCCAGCTGGAGTCCCAGACAAAGGAGCGTTTTCTCCAGAATCACCCCCAGCAGCCTGGCTGCTTACTGTGGGCTTATCTCCCACCAAAGAATCTCTCCAGGACTGATTCTTCTCATTAGGATTCAACGAGGACACAGAAAAATTAACCGGCTGAACCAAATTATAGCTTTGATCAGGCTGGGTGACCAAGACCGGCTGATTCTGCAAAGACTCGGTGGGTGGGGAGGACAGCAGAGTGGCATAACCGGGACCCACCTGGGACGGGAGGGCCTCCTCTTCGCCCATTTGGGGAGGATTCTCGAGATTCTCGGAAGCACCAATGCCGTCCCCACTCTGCACGGCGGGGCCGGGGCCCGGCTGCCAGGACTGCTGGCCACACACCCCCTCATCTGGAGGCTGGATCACTTCAGATGGCTGAGGTTTCGCGGGCACGTGAAGTGCGGGAGCAGCTGGGGCTAGGAGGACATTGCCTCCAAAATCTGGCAGCTCGTTCTGCGCCCACAAAGTCGTGGCTGGGCTCTCACACTTCACAGCCCCCTGCGCCCTGGTCAAGGGCCTCTTCTCAGGCGCAGGGAGCACAGCTTCCAAGGGCGGCCCCGTGGCGTGCAGAAGCCCGGAACTGGCCTCTGTGGGTGTGGTGAGAGGTGGAACACAGACCCGGGGCAGGAAGAGGGTCTCCATGTTGTCGGGGGGCTGCTCCAGGTTGCCAGGGGAGGCGTCGGGCGCAGCAGCGGCTGCTCTGCGCTGCTTCTGGTGGGCGCTGGGCCCCCTCACCTCGCCCACCACGTTGGCGCGGTCTGCCTCGACTGGCTTTACTCCAGTGAAGTGCGATTTCACTGGTTCAAAAGAACTATTTGCACTCGTCTGAAATATTCCCGTAGGTTTTGGGGGGCTCGGGGCCAAGGGCTGGGGCAGGCTGCCACGGTAGTTCTGGCTCACGGTGCTCTCGTCTGTCTCGCCTCCCACAGGAGAGGAATCCACCTGCTTAAAAAACCTCCCCGGAGCCTCATCTTCAGGTTTTCCAACTTCCTGCTGAATGAACGTGCCCCCCGAGTCGTGGGGCCTGGCTGCACTGGGAAGACCCCGGTGGCTCTGGCTGCTGTAACTGGAAGACACGCTCTCGCACCGCGCAGGGTGCGCCGTCGCATCTGGGGCCTCGAGATTAGGGCCCCCGCCTCCAGCGTGGCCCACGGCACTGAGCCTGGGGACAGCCGGCCCGGGAAGGGGCCCGTATCTGAGCTGAGCACTTGGGGAGGAAGGGTCTGCGCTTAGGGGCTCACTTGGCAGAACTTCCTGGTTCTGAATGAACTCTAAGTTCTCGACGTTCTCGTACTGCAGGCCCCCAGCACCGTGAGTCCCCGCACGTGCTGTGTCACCCCACGTGTCAACAGCGGCAGCGTTAGTGGTCGCTTTGTCGTGTCGGATGCCTGCAGACTGAGAAAAGTAAGGCTGTGGGTCTCCTCCCTGCTGCGTGGGCTCACTGCTGGAACCTTTGAGAAAGGCCTGATAAACGCCTCCTGCCCCCATGTGTGCAGGAGGCTGGCCGAGGCCCGGGCCGGGGGAGAAACCATCAAAGTCAGACTGACCGGCAGAGACCGCTTTTTCAGATGTGAGGTTCTCTTCGTTCTCTGTCTCTCCTCCTTTGAAAAACATGGAGAGCGCTCCCGAGCCCGCTTCCGGCAGGGTCCAGCTGCTCCCGGCACCCAGGGAGTTGTGCGAGTGGCTTTCTGGGCTGTTTCCCTGAGCGAAGGGGTTAATGAGAGCCAGGTCTGACAACTGCTCTCTATTCACTCCTGGACTCAACCTGAACTCCTGGCCCGCCTGAGCGTTCCCAACTCTGGAATTCTGCCTAAACGCATTTTCTGGATCAAAGCTATTTGCTGAGTGGTTTCCACTTTGCAGGTAGACTGCCTCATTTCTCCCGTCACTGGCCGAGGGTCCCGGTAAAGACACCAGGGGGCCGTGTTGCTCGTGGCCAGGACCCTGACGCGGGTTGGACGGAGCGGGAAAGTGGGCAGCGCTGGAGGCGTGGCACACCGTGTTCTGCACAGGTCCCTCTGGGCAGGGCCGGTAATGCTGCCCCAAGGGCTGCGGGCCTCCCTGCACCGGCCCCCACTGCCCGGGCGTTTGCTGACGAGGCTGAGGAAGGAAAGGGGGCGCTGCTGGTGCCGCGGTGCCGTCGTGCGGGCTCGGCCGGCTCAGGGGTCTGTCGGGCCGTGGCGTATTCGCCTGTGGATGGCTGACACGACAGCTGTCAGGACCCACTCCTGGAATGTACTGAGGAGGATACGGCGGCGTCTGAACTTCAGGCTCCGGGCCGGGAGCGACCTCAACTCTCCTGTTCACCTCGGGCCCAGGTGGCGCCGAGGGGCTCAGCACGCCGGGAAACGGGCTGGCATCTGACCTGGGCTGCAACGGAGGGCCCGGCAGAGGCTCGCACGGTCCTTGGGAGCTATCCCCGGCATTTGTGTGTGGCCCAGGCAGACCAGCACGCTGAAGAGACAACGGTGGGGCTGGGCCTTGCACAACGGGTGGGCTGCTTTTAGACGAACTGCCCAGTGATGTATTTTGGAGCGCCTGTCTACTAAAAGCAAACGGGTCCGTCACCGGCTGCAGTGGGCAGGCGATCGGGGCCACCGGTGCATTACTGTTGGCCTGTCTTCTGTACGGGCTGTTGGACCAGAACGTGCTCTGAGGACTCCCGGACGGGGGCGGCTGTACCACGCCCGACGGGACAGCCTGGGGTGGAGGCTGCATGATCGAGCTCCTGCACAACGAGGTGCTGCGTACAGAAGAAGCAGGATAGAGGTGCTCCTTACTCTGAACTGAAAAAGAAAAAGAAAAAGAATCAATACATAAAATCCATGTATTCAAAGTCCTGGCTGCAATCAGGAAAACTAAGAAAGAAGAAAAAGGCTGAAAACAATTTTGCATCATGCAGTCCTGAGGGATACACCTCTCCAGCCTCCATTCCCGTGAGGACCGCTGTCCCGGGCAGCTTGGGAGGGAGGACCCGGGGTGACAGCACGGGCCGGGACGCAGAAGTTGGCTGTGCCTGGGCCAGCCAAGTGCCTTGAGATGACTCGCTGCCCTTCGCTGAGATTCAGTTACGTACCCCTGCTACGTACCCAGGGGCGACACCCACCGCCCCCACGATGCCCTCAGCAAGCTGGCAGGGACCAAGCAGAAGCTAACGTCAGTCACCAGGTACGCAGTCCCTCCACATTTTCCTGTAAACTATCGCAGACTGAGAAAAAGCCAACTCCTCTATTAAGACTGCATATCATACTTTTCATACAGGTTAATTCTAAATCTTGAAAGGAAAACAAAAGTTAAAAATTTGCTCCTCTGTTTTCTTTAATTAAAGAGCCTTACAGAGTAGTATAAGCTGCAAAATGTATTCACCTAAAACGCCTTTTATCCCACCCTGTAAAATGTCCATTTTCTGCACCATGACTGGTTGCACACCACTAGCAAAACAAGCTGCCTCTGATAACCGGAGTTGTAACAACTATACCTGGAATGAAAACCCCAAGTAATCTTAAAGCTGCTTTAAAACTGACTAACTGACTTATTCAAAACTTGTCAATAATAGGCAGAGGGCCCATAAACCCTTTATAGAAAACAAGGGGGCAGAAATCCTCTTTACAGCATTTTTTGTTGTTGTTTGTTTTTTACTAAAACACACTAAGTATATTCTTGAATAGTTAACCTGCACTTTTGAGACAAAAATCCAAGCATGGTCTCTTTACAAAGTCCTCCTCTGTATGTCAGTCCTTCTCCCCAGAACAACCTTCACAAACAGATTAAGTGGAGCCCATCACAGAAAAATGTCAACAACAAAGGAAGAAATGATAGAAGGACTCCTGAGTTTAACCCACACATTTCTGCAGGTATACAATGTCTTTGTCCTTGGGAATCTTTCTGATACTCAGACAAAAGAAAAAGTGCATAAACGTATATTGAGTAAAGTTATTTACAAAGGAAAGTTCCTATTTCCATCTGAAAACGAGTCCTATGAATCTATGAATCCGTTACTATTACTGCCCAGACACACTCTTGTCCCAGGCCAGCAGGGAACCCTTTCTGACAGACAAGCACTTTGAAACCCACTCAAATGTAATGGAGTTAAATATATGAAGAACAGCATTAGAGACTTCATTCGGTTCTAAGCTGTCATTTTAAAACACAGGACGTTTACAGCTGAGCTTTACGTGGAGCAAGGGGAGGACAGGCAGAGCCTCTTCCTCTTCTCTGCGAAATCAGAGGCATCTTACAGGACACGACATCCTCCTTGTAAGGCTTCAACAGGAGACCCGCAACCACACTAACCAGCATACATTTAAAAAAAAAAATAAACACACACACACCACAGAGACACACACACACAGAGAACAGGTCCAGAGGATTTATTCCCCAGGTGTCACTGTGAGAGCCAGACTGGGCGCCAGCTGAGTGGCTCAGCCACAACCACTGCTCCTTCTGTGACCCAATTTCTTCACCTATAAAGTGAGAACTGAAATGATGGTTTCAAAGTCCCTTCTGGGTTTAATCTTATGAAATTCTATTCACAGTGGATTCTGGGAGGCCCAAATCCCTATGACTGTTTAATAGGGAAATCTTATCAGAATCTAAATTTCACATAACATTTATACTTAAGATGTTTTCCTTGCAGAAACTTCCTTAAAATTATTTTCTCAACTACTGGACTAAGAACCGTTTTATAAGCAAACACTATCACTTCCCTACAAAGTAGCTTCCCCTTCTCTCCCTGACACCTGAGAGCTTTTTAGCAATATACCAATTTCATCTGGAACCATCTTCTGACTTGAACATTATTCTTTTGATCTTTTTTTATATTCACCAGCAAAAAACAATGCAAGGGCATATCATTTATCTTTTGACTACAGAGAATTTTATTCTGTCTAGTAAGTCATTCTGTAGCCTCAAGTCACCTAACTTTAAAAAAGGCAGACTGCTTCAAAGAAACCAGCTGATCTTCCTAAAGATGCATTATTCATGACCCCAGCTCTTCAACTAAGCTGCCTTGGATGTATGTGAAATAAACACAACCTGTTTCAAAATAAATTCCTGGCTACTGAACTGAGATACTGAAAGCACACCCCTCTCCTGCCAGGGCCGTCGCCTCAAGCGTTAAGTGTGTAAACCAACCGGAGTGTCAGGAAGCACCTGGGAGTCTATGCTCTGCCCACAGTCTCCCTCACGGCAACTGCTAAGCGACGTACCTATCAGACTAGGGGACACCGGACACAAAGACAGCACAGACTCCAACTTTTCTAAGTACAGAATCATACACATTTAGATGTTAAAGAAGGGAGTGTCTAAACACTGCAAAAAATGACAAAGAGCAAAAAGGACACTCGGAAAAGATGTTTACAGAAGCAAGAAGGAACCACATTAAAATCTGCACACCTACCCCGGAGAAAACTTTCCATACAATTTTGAGACTTACTGCAGTAAATGCTATTAAGGGTGTATGAGTCACAAAGAACAAGAAAGAATTGATTTTTTTTGGCTCTTGCTGTATCTTTCTAAGATAACAGCACCTGGAACCCTAAGAAAGGGCACAGGGGAAAAAAACTGCAGGGAGGCAGGCTGTGCTGAAACTTGCAAAAGTATCAACCTAGGAACAATCGTCTGTGACTCAGTTTGCTTCCTGCCATATCCGGGGATGGGAAATACCTCTCTGGTTAACATCTGCATTATATGTATTTAAAACAAAATCTTAATAAGCAACTCACTATCTCCAAACCATTTAAAACTTTTCAGGTAAAGCAGCAACAACTGATTTTAAATGGCTGTGTCATGTCCAGACGCTCTACTGTAACACTTTCTTCACAAAAAGGGCAGGCTGGTTTACACATCCCTCTGCCCCTTGACATAAGACACAGCGCTCGACCTCTGTTGCAACATCTTGGTCACCTCGCCCCATTACCAATAGACGCAACAAGGCTGTTCCTTGGTTCAAATGTCAATCTACCTCATCGCCCGCACGGCTCAGTAGAAACCTTTCAACCAATGAACACAAAACTTCACAACCTTCGAAGCAAAGGGCAAGCTAAACTGTTAAAAAAATTTCCTAAATGCTTCTACTCCTTAAAAAGTTGCAGGTCTGGCTTTTCTTCCAGCCTTTCCAACACAACCCCACACTGAAGCCACCAGGGCTAGGGGCCACTCAGCTGACCCGACAGCCCGTGCAGGTGGAGGCCACGTCGGCCTGAGCGGGCAGGTAACCAAGGGGTCTGCCCAACCCTCCCAGCCCTCAGGCCCCCGCCCGACCCCCTGGCGGCTCCCAGGAGACGCGCCGTCCGTTCGGGGCAGGGCCCGGCCCGGCCGCCTCCCTCCGCCCAGACCCCGGCCCTCACCGGCGCGCCGCAGGGCGGCCCAGGCCCACTCCGGCTACCGCCCGGCCCCTCCGCGACCCCCGGCTCCCGCCCCTCAGGAGCCGCGAGCGGAGCACGGCACGGCGGTTGCGACAAGCGCAGACACGGCAGCCGCAGCAGCCATCTTGGCACATCCGGCTCCGGTCCCCACGGCCACCGCGCCGCCGACGTGTCCGGCAGCGACGTCAGCGCGCGCCACGCCCCTCGCCGGGGCCCTCGTGACACTCCGCCCCGCCCCTGGCCCCGCCCCCGCCCGCATCCCGTCTTTCACCGCCCATCCATGGGCCCCGCCCCTCGCCCACCTGCCCGCCCACCTGCCCGGTCGGGCGCGCAAGGACCGCCCTGGGACGTCGTCCGGGTTATGCCGGCTCTTTCTCCCCGTCTCTTCTGGCTTAGGATGTGAGAAGAGTCGGGATTCTTCAAGAAGACCCAAGGGAAGAATCAGTCTTCAACGACTGATGCCAGCAGGTGCACCGACCGAGAACGGCTACCCGGCTGAGCCGAGAACCCGAGCAGCACCCTGGCGCAGGCGCGTTCCTCCCATTCTGCCGTTGGACTCTCGAAGCTTGGGAAACGGGCGGAAGGCGACCGCGCATGCGCCGGTCGCCCCTGCGGACTGCGCGTGCGCGCCTCGCGGTGGCCCGCGAGTTACCTAGTTACGGCCGCTCACGGCTCCGGGTTCCAGGTCCGCCTGGGAAGTTCGTCTCCCTCCACGTCTAGCTCTCGGAAAGCAGTGCCCGTGTGCTCCGCACAGAACCCTGGAAGGAACAGACGCCGCCGGCCCCCAGTCCACAGGCCCCCGTCGAAGCCCCACTTGCCGCCCAGGCTCCCGCTTCGGGGGTCGTCCTGTCCGCCTGCAGCGCCCAGTCGCACCGTCCCGCCTCGCCTCGCCCAGGCCCGGCCTCCTCCCCCGGCTCGGCCGTCGCCTTCCCCGGGCACACACTTCGTCCGGTCCTTTCCCTCCCCCCACCCCCCCCCCCCCCCGCTTCGCCACCGGCGCTGGCCGCGCAGTCCCCGGCCCCTCTTTTGTCTGCCCTAAGCCCCCTCGAGGCCCCTGACTCTTCTTCCAGTGAGCAGCGGTTCCCTCTGTGCCCAGTGATAACCCCGTGGATGGAAGCCGGTATCTCTATGTGGTTTTCCCTAACCGTTGTTGAGTGGATATTTGTGTTGAATGAGGGCGACCCCCGAGGTACCGAGTGACAGTCTAGGCTGCTGGGCCTCAGCTTCCTGTTCCTCTCTGAGGTTGCTCCCCCGTCCTGGCGTCCACCGGGAGGCAGCATCTGAGCCCACCACCCACAGAGGATCTTAGGGAAGAGGGGTGCTGCCCTTTGTACCCTCATTCTCCCAATGAGAAAAGGCAGGTGAAAAAGCAGGCAGCCTGGCCCGGCCCACTCACCTGCCACCTGCCTGGCAAGGATAGGGAAGAGCAGCAGCCTGCCCCGCGTGCCCCAGCGCCTTCCGGAGGGCGGGAAGGGTGGCGAGTGTGCCTGCGCAATTACACATCGCCCAGCCGCTGAGCTCGCAGCAGCGGCTGCTGCTATGCTTTGGCCTGGCGGGGGTAGGAGGGTGGTCACTGATGGGACCCAGGAGCTTGGGAAGAAGGAAGGAGTGTGGTTCTTCTATTTGTTTGCCGTGATGCTGGCAAGAGAGCAGCCACGCTGTCAGAGCCCCGGGCGGGTGCAGGGAGAGTTTCAGCCCATCTGACGTGGCCACTCTGCTAAGCTAACATTTGCCTTGCAGAAATCGAGTTCCCAGCCTGTGTCAACACAGAGTCAGGGAACATGCAGTAGAACGCACCCTGGGCCCCACCACTCGGTCCCCTTCTTCCTGCTGGTCACTGTGTTCTGCAGTCACTTTGTCCCAACAAATCATCCTGCAGAGAGATGTGTCGCTGGTACCCACCCCCACCCCCCAGCCCAGGAGGGAAAGCACTGACACTCCCAGGCTCAGGGCTGTCAAGTTAGCTTCAAAGAGCCCAAGAGCTCGAGCCCAGACTTTCCTCTCTGGTGACCTGAGGAGCCCTGTGGTCAGCCCCAGTGGGCTCTAACCTGAAGACAGCAGAAGCAGCAGAAAGCAGCCTGCCCAGGGCAAATTGGAGACCTCTGGGCCCTGGGTTGGATGTTAAAGAGGCAGCACAGTGTTGACTCCTACAGGGTGACTTTAAGGAAAGCCGTGATTAGCATAGGTGACCTGCAAGGGCCTTGGGGCTTTTTTTCCCCTGCCCTCCTCCCTCCTGCTAAGCTGTGTGTGGAGACCCTCTCAGGTTCTGTCTGTAGGCTGGTGTGCAGGAGAGGGTTCCTGGGCCCACAGCTGAGCCATCAAGCCTCTGGGCCATGGAGACAGGGCTCTGAGTCAAAGACCATCTGCTTTAAGACCCAGCCTGCTACCTAGATGCTGTGTGCCCTTTGTCACCTTCCTTAACCTCATCAACCTGGGGTTTAAGCAGGGTGAGCACCTGGACAGTTTGGGGACTGAAAGAGGGCGCTGTTGACACATGTGCCGGATCAACAGGTGTGAACTGGGGCTGTCAGGGCAAACTGGGACGCGGGGGCTGTGCCGAGGAGGTGCACCGCCACGACAGCCATCGCTGGTCTTGATTAGGCGCCCTTCCTTTTGCCTGCAATGTCCACTCCTCTCTCCTTTCTCCCAGCCTCTCCCCTGGCTCATACTTGGAGGCTGGATACAAATGTCACCACCTCCCTGAAGCCCCCACTGGGTGGGCTAGAATCGGTCGCTCTTTCCTGGGGGAAATGTAGCTCCTCATGCCAAGCTCCGTAGTCACATGAGCTGCAGTCACGTTACCCAGAACACACGGGACACAGAACGGCTGTGGGCAGAGGGACAATGGGCAGAGGCGGTGCCAGAGAACCGGGCTGTCCCGTCATCATTACGGCACTTTGTCGCATTGTGTAGAGTATTGTGACAGTCGGCCTCTGCCACTAGCCTGTACCTTCCAGGGTGCTGGTGCAAACCAAGAGGCACTCCGAGCGCAGAGTCCACGCCACGGTGCCGAGGCTGTGAAGTAGCTCAGTGAGAGCCTTACCTGTTGAAATGATATTTTGGATCTATTGGGTTAAATAAAATATACTATAAAAGTTTATTTCATCTGTTTCCTTTTTTTAACGTAGCTGCCAGGAAGTGTAAAATTCCGTACGTGGCTGGCATTACGTTCCCACTGGACGGCGCTGGTCTGATGTGAGCGCCTTGCGGGGGAGAGGTCGGGCGTCCCCACTCAGCATCCCTATGACCGACCTGCCAGGCAGTGCTCCCCGGGGCCCTTGGGGCGGGCAGCAGTCTCAGTGTAGGCGAAGGCCCGGTGGCCCGTGGCCGTGAGCCTGTGCCCCTCACTCCCCCGCAGGGCATGAAGTGTGGTCTGTGGGTGTTTGTAGGGCAGGCCCGTTCCAGGCCACGTGCTCTGCTCAGCCCCTGACGCACACCCTCAGTCCTGGGTGCTGAGGCTGGGGGCGTGGGAATGGGCCCGCCCAGCTCATCCTGGAGAGAAGGGGCAGCCTCCGTGAGACGGGGCTGGCTGAGTGGTCCAGGCAAAAAGCATGTCAGGGCCTCAGAGGTGGGAAGAGCCGGCAGGGAGGGCTTCCGGAGGATGGAATGGCTGGAGAGGAAGGAGTGGGGGTCAGTTCCTTCAGGAGAAAGCAGGTCCCGAGGCGCAGATAGCTGTGCCTTAGAGTTTCTTCTGTGGCACCTGGGCATCGGGCCCCTGTGTGTGGGGGCACCTGTCGGGGTGCATCCAGGTGGGTTGCTGGTGTGTGGCCAGGCTGAAGGTGAGGAGAGGGAGGCACCTCAATGAGGGTGCAGACCAGGGGCATAAGGCCAACACCGTTAGAGCCATCCTGGACCCCCGGAGGGCCTTGCCGGAGGACGTCCATATCCAGGCCAAGCCCTGAGCCAGCCAGGCTTGGTAGATGTCATCACCATCAGTGTTACTGTAGCCTGAGCATGGCACTGTCATCTCCAGCGTCTGGAAACATGCCTGGCACCTAGGAGGTCTCAGAGAACTTTCTTTTTTAAATCACTGAGCCAAGTACTGAGCATATAAGGCGGTAAGCAATAGGGGTGAAGTAGAAAACACAGGAAGATGCCGAGTCCATTCGAGCCACAGGAAAAGGTGCGCTGTGTCCTCCTTAGCTGCAGCGAGGCCCCGGAAAACCTGGGAGCCGTCCTTCCTAGAGCAGCACACAGCCGTTTGCTGGGCCCCCATCACGCACCAGGCACCAGGAGGAGGCGAGGCTATGGCCATGGAACAGACAGGCGCGGCTTCTACCCCTGGGGGAGCTGGACACTGGGCAGCTGCGAATGTGCCCAGTGCGGGCGGGGACACCTGGCAAGGCCTGGATCCCACCTGCTGGTGGGGCGGGGAGAGGCAGGGATGGGAAAGGAGGAGCATTTGTGGCTGAAGTGAAGACCAACTTCTGGAGTGACAAGGGGTAGACTCCAGAAAGCAGGCAGCGGCCTGGGAGGCGGTGGGTGTGCATCTCGGGGCTCTGTGGGCCCCAAGAGGGGACTTCCACTTGACTTCCGGGAGCAAGGGAAGCTCTCAGGGGCTTTTCAGCAGCCAGGAGTGACGTCATCGGTTTAGCCTCCCCCGGGCTGTCCGGCAGGGCACTAGCCAGAGTCAGGAGCCCAGGAGGTGGCCCTGGGTCCCCCAGGGGAGTGGCAAGGCTGCTGAGGCCAGATTGATGGGGAGAGCCAAACCCCGATGACCCCCGAGGGCAGGACGCGGCGCTCTGGCTGCCAGCTGCATCCGCAGGCCCCGGCACGGCACCCGCTCCACACACATCAGCCAAGGGAACAAACAAGGCGGGAGTCCTGAGCATCGGTGGTGACTTAAGTTACAGGTGTGGACTTGGAGGCCTGGTGGGACCGTGGATGGGGAATTGGAAAGGGCCTAGGGTGGAGCCTGGAAGAACTCCTACACCTGCAGATTGCCAAGTGGCAGGCTGGCTGCAGCATTAACTCCTGGCAAGGTGACCTTGGCACGTCCCTCCCTGAGCGTGGGTTTCCCTGTCTGAACGGTGAGGGGCTGAGCAAGGTAGGGTCTCCAGGCCCTCCGAGTCCTCCCAGGGGAGGTGACCCCTGAGGTGGCTGTGAGGACACTGACTGGGGAGTCGCACGGCTCTGGCTCAAGGGGGTGAACTCAGGGAAGTCATCTACCTCTTTGAGCCTCAGCTTCCTCATCTGTAAAAAGGGACAACAGCACTGTCACAGGCGATGGACCCGAGCGTTAGGTGAAGTGCAGACGTAAACTATAAACAGTGGAGCCTCACCTGGCCTCTCCTGGCCCGCTGGAAGTCCCCACGCGGGCCACCTGCTTGCCAAAGGGGACACTGGTGGGGCGCTGCCAGCAGGGGGAGGCAGAGAGCCACCTCCGTGTAGACAGGCTGGTCCCAGCAAGCCTCTGCCCTGCTGGCAGCTCCTCCCAGGACCTCTGCGTCTCTGGGCATCAGTGCAGCCAGAGGAAAACGTTTGGCTCCCTGCAGCACCCCCAGACTGCAGCCCTCTCTGGGGGATTGTTCACCTCTGGACCCCAGAGGGTGGTGGGGTCTGCGGAGCACAATAGTTTCTCCGTAAATCCTCCCAGAGTCGAGCTTAATGGAACAACGGAAGATGTGGATTTCTCGAGCGCTGTGCTCAGTGATTTAACCCTCACAGCCTCGGCGTCATCCCTCACCCACTAGGTCGCTGGTCGCTGGGGAGGCCCTGAGCCAGGGGTGGCCAGGGTGCGGGGGTGGGGGAATGTCACTTCAGGGCAGTGTCCTTCTCTTTCTTTCATTTTACAGGTAAGGAAATGGCTGGTGAGGAATAAGTAACCTACTTACGGTCACACATTTTTCTTTTTCTTTTTTGTGAATTTTATTTGTTTACTTATTTATTTATTTTTGGCTGCGTTGGGTCTTCGTTGCTGCACGCGGGCTTTCTCTAGTTGCGGCAAGCGGGGGCTACTCTTTGTTGCGGTGCGTGGGCTTCTCACTGCGGTGGCTTCTCTTGTAGCAGAGCACGGGCTCTAGGTGCGTGGGCTTCAGTAGCTGTGGCACGTGGGCTCAGTAGTTGTGGCTCGTGGGCTCTAGAGCGCAGGCTCAGTAGTTGTGGCTCACGGGCTTAGTTGCTCCGCAGCATGTGGGATCTTCCCGGACCAGGGCTTGAACCCGTGTCCCCTGCATTGGCAGGCGGATTCTCAACCACTGCGCCACCAGAGAAGTCCCAAAGTCACACACTTTTCTAAGGCTCGTTTTGGTTTTGTTTGTTTGTCTTGTTTTTGGCGTGGCTTGCAGGATCTTAGTTGCCCAACCAGGTGCAGGATCTTAGTTCACCGACCAAGAACTGAACCCACACCCTTGGCAGTGAAAGCGCGGAGTCCTAAGCACTGGACCACCAGGGAAGTCCCAAGACTTGTTTTTTAAATTGAAGAGATGCCAAACAGGGTGACAAAAGCTCTGGTACAGGCACACCTCACTTTATTGTGCTTCACAGATACTGCATATTTTTACAGATCGAAGGTTTGTGGCAACCCTGCGTCAAGCACGTCTATGGGCACCGTTTTTCCAATAGCGTTTGCTCGCTTCCTGTCTCTGTGTCACATTTTGGTAATTCTTGCAATATTTCAAACTTTTTCTTTATTATTATACTTGTTACAGTGTCTGTGCTCAGTAATCTTTGATGTTATTACTATGACTCACTGAAAGTTCAGAGGATGCTTAGCATTTTTTAGCAATAAAGTATTTTTTAATTAAGGTATGTACATTGTTTTTTAGACATAATGCTATTGCACACCTAATAGACTACAGTCTAGTGTAAACATAACTTTTACATGCACCGGGAAACCAAAATATTCATGTGACTTCCTTTAGTCTGATATTCATTTTATTGCAGGAGTCTGGAACTGAACCCGCAATATCCCTGAGGTGTGCCTGTACAGAGATTTGCAGTGAATATCGTGAATCTATACACAACTACAGCTTCATAATAAGTATTGATAACGCATCACTGTGTGATTCAGGAAGGGCCACACATTCGAGGGTGTGTGAAAAAGTAAAAAATGTAACTCTGAGGCCCTTCGCATGCAGCATGTGTTGTGTTACACAGAAATAACGTTTCTGGAGCTCAGACTGCCACCTCGTCGAGCCTGGGTTTTTCCGTCCTGAACGGGGATGGTCACGTGTCCTGAAAGGGGACTGCTGCCCGGCTTGAGCGAACACACGCTTCCCCGGGGCAGCGCAGGGAACGCAGCTGTAGAACTCAGTGCCATTTCTGAGTCCTTACCTAGTGCCAGGAGGTTTACGTCGGCGACCTGACAGGTCCTGGCCCCACCGCAAGCCCAGGAGGCTGGCTCAGAGCAGTTCCCACGTTACCCCTGAGACAGTCTCGGAGACAACAGGTCACCTGCCTGCGGTGCAACAGCTGCGACCGGGAAGGTGGAGACACAAGGGACACGGATCGGGAAGCCCGGCGGCAACCAGTGTGGCTTCTTGAATCGTCCTGAAGATGGGGTCACTAGGAGCGGCATCTCCTGACCCGTGTCCAGCCAGTGCCGCACCTTCATCTGTGATAGGTGAGCCCGTTTGGGAACCAGTGCGCGTGCGCTCCCTCCTGGCGATGCGCGCTCCACACCATCATTTCAAAGCCTAAGAGGCCCTGCAGGAAAGGATCCTCTGACCCAAAACCCTTCAAACACCCTTCGGGACACAGTGCTTCTGGGTCTCCATTTGCCCTGGGGTCAATCTGGACCACATTGTTTAGGTTTCTGAATGAAATACTTTAAAAGAATAATCCTTTGCTGTCATGCCCGGGGCCCCATCGCAAGAAGTGACTGTAGGAAGCTCTCCATTGTCTGTCCGCTGACAGCTCTGCCCCACTCCAGCAGGGCTCCTGGGTGTGGTTTCTGGATCGGGCTGACCCACAAAGGATTTGTCATCCGCCCGTGACGGGATACGAGGCCGCTGCAGAGTGGACCTCAGCTCCGCGGCTAAGCGTGGTCTCACTGCGGACGTTCCCTGGAAGCGAGCCTTTCTCAGCGAAGCGAGCCAGTGCGGCCCATGGCCCCCAAGCAGCGCGGAGGCCGGAGGCGCTCTGCTCGCTTCTTGGTGTGGAGTAGTCCTGCCAGTCTGTTTATCTGTGGGCCCTAATGCTGTCCCTCCTCGCCCACAGGTCCCGTCTCTGCTCTGGCCAGAGGGGTGCAGAGCCTCCTTTGGGGCTCACTAGGGGACAAGGTGGAGGAGGCCCCATGCCAGTGATGGGCCTCGGGCTTTCCTGCGGGGCTGAGAGGTGCCGAGAGGCCACTGTGACGGTCTAAATCCGTGCCGTCCGACGTGGTGTCTGTGCGCACGTGTGCTGGTCAAGCACCTGGGGCTGTGACCAGTCCAAGCTGAGGTGTGCTGTAAGCCTGGGACGCACACGGGCTTTCAAAGACACAGTCTCCCTCCTACCCCCCAAAAAGGCATGTAAAATGTCCCATTAACTGTTTTTGTCGATTACAGGCTGAGGTGATAATATTTTGGATCTATTGGATTAACTAAATTGTATTATTAAAATAAACTTCACCTGTTTCTTTTTATGTTTAATGTGGCTGCTAAAGTCTTTGAAATTGCACATGTGGCTTGCATTACCTTTCTGTTGGACGGTGCTGCTCTAAACCACCCTGGATGCTTTGAGGAAGGTCCTGCCCCCCCACCGGCCCCTGACCACGAGCAGTCAGGAGGGAAGGAAGCATCAGGAGGGTGGAGGGATTGGCAGCTCTGTGTCAACCTCATGTGTTTTGCATGTTGAAAAGTGCACGTCTCCAGATCCCTGGGGAGTGACATGCTGAGGAGGGGGAGGGAACCAGGGCAGCACCAGGGCCAGCTGGCTGGGGCTGCTGGGGATGTGGACATGCATGTGGCACTTGAGAGGTATGCTCTGTTAGTCAGCTAGGGCTGCCAGAACAAGTACCGCAGGGAATTCCCTGGCGGTCCAGGGCTTAGGACTCAGCCCTTTCACTGCCGGGACCAAAGTTCGATCCCTGGTCGGGGAACTAAGATCCCACAAGCGCACAACGTGGTCCAAAAAAAAAAAAAGGTACCACAGGCCAGTGGCTTAACAGAAATTCGTTTCTCACAGTTCTGGGGGCTGAAGGCCGAGATCAAGGTGTTGACGAGGTTGACTTCCTGAGGCCTCTTTCCTGGGCTGGGAGGCAGTCACCCTCCCCCTGGGTCTTCACTTCTCCCTCTGTGCATGTCTGTGTCTCGACCGCCTCTTCGTACAACGACACCAGTCACATTGGCTTAGGGCCACCCTAATGACCTCACTTTGCCTTAATTACCTCTTTAAAGACCCATCTCCAAACACAGCTACATTCTGAGGTCCAGGGAGCTAGGCCTTCAACATGTGACTTTTGGGAGGACACAATTCAGCCCAGGACAGACCCCCCAAGCCAGGGGTGTCTTGGGTGAGCTTAGCCCCGAGGGAGGGGCTGTGTCCTCCCTGGGAGGTGCATGGTGGCCAGGCGGGGATCCTTCCGAAGGCGAGGCCGGAGGAGCAGGCCGAGTCGGGCTGTACGTCCAGGATGAGAATGGCGAGTTGGAGGGAGGCCAGTAGGCAGGGGAGCCGGGGCAGCGAGAGCAGGTTCAGGTCCCAGTGGGACAAACGGGTGGGTCGCACACTCCCTCTCGGCGTCCGGTGGGCACCCTGGGGCCTGCAGAACCTCCGCCAATGCTTCCGAGCCTGGGGGCGGCTGGGGGCTAAGTCCCTGAGGGTCAGGGGAGGTTTGGGCAGGGGAGGGCAGAGCCCTTGTTCTGTGGCCGCAGCTGCCCCTCCTCCCAGGACCTTGCCAGCAAAGCGATGGGCAGGGCCAGGGTCCAGGCATGCCCCGTTTAAACGTGAGATGGCATCCTTCTCCTTGCTGCTGAGGGTCCCAAAGATTTGGGTAGCAGAGAGGTGTCCCTCATCACCCATGGGTCCCCTGAGGCCTGTCCTGCTGCGTCTGTGGGGATCCCACAGCCCCAGTGAACTTCTTGGGAGTTCAAACACTGCTAGGAGTTCTTTCTTTTAAAAAAATAGTTGATTGAGGTAAAATTCATAGAACATAAAATTAATCATTTTACAGCAAATTCAATGGCGTTTAATACATTAAAAATGTGCAACCACCACCTCTATCAGGTTCCAAAGCGTTTCATCACCCAGCGTAACACCCCAGCCCCACTGGGCAGTCGCTTCCCATCCCCCACTGCCCTCAGCCCTGGGAACCACTCATCTGCGTGCTGCCTCTATGGGTTTACCTAGTCTGCGCATTTCATACAAATGCAGCCATACGGTGTGCGGCCTCTAGCGTCTGGCTTCTTTCGCTCAGCGTGATGTTTCTGAGTTTCAGCTGTGCTGTAGCAGGTGTCGGTAGCTTAACTCTTTTTCGTGGCTGAATAATATTCCATCATATGTGTATTTAGTCTGGGTTCTCCAGAGAAACAGAGCCAACAGGATGCATCAAGACATAAAGAAATTGATTACAAAGAATTGACTCACGCGATTATGGGGGCTCCAAAGTCCCCAGATCTGTGGTCAGCAGCTCGAGACCAGGGGTGCTGATGCTTCAGTGCAAATCCGAAGGCAGGAAAAGACTGATGTCCCAGCTCAAGTGGTCGGCAGGAGGACGTCCCTCTTACTCAACCTTTTCATTCTATTCAAGTCTTCACCTGATTGGGTGAGACCCACCCACACCGGGGGTGGGGGGGGTGTCTGCTTTACTCAGCCCACAGATTCCAATGCTAATCTCATCCAGAAACACCCTCACGTTTGGCCAAATGGCCCCCCAGCCAAGTTGACACATAAAATTAAGCGTCACAGTGTGGGCCTACTACATTTGGTTCATCCATTTGGCAGCTGATGGGCATTTGGGTTGTTCCTACCTCTTGGCTGCTGTGAGCATGTGTGTAGATGCACTTGTGTGAGTCTGTTTTCACTTCTCTCAAGTGTACACCTAGGAGTGTAATTTTGCCGTGTGGGTGTTCTTTGGGCAGAATTCAGGCTGAGTACCGCCCCCCCGAAGATGAAAACTCAGCCATTTGCCACATTCCACTTCCCAGAACCTCCTGTCCCAGGAACGAAGCATCCGAACTCAGTGAGGAAATCTTGGGTTCACCTTTGTGCCTGGATAGGCCAGGCCCAGGGGCAGGCGGCACTTTGCAGTGGAAGGGGGTCACCGGACTCTCTGTTAATCTGGTTTGGGGACTTCCCTGGTGGCAGAGTGGTTAAGAATCCTCCTGCCAATACAGGGGACACGGGTTCGATCCCTGGTCCAGGAAGATCCCACATGCTGCGGAGCAACTCAGCCCGTGCGCCACAACTACTGAGCCTGCGCGCTACAACTACTGAAGCCCACGCGCCTAGAGCCCGTGCTCCGCAGCAAGAGAAGCCACCGTGACGAGAAGCCTGCGCACAACAAAGAGTAGCCCCCGCTCTCCACAACTAAAGAAAGCCCGTGTGCAGCAACAAAGACCCAACATAGCCAAAAAATAAATAAAGTTTAAAAAAAAATTTTTTTTAATTAAAAAAACAAAATCTGTTTTGAAGCCACTGGCCTGGGGGCGGGGCCAGGTAGAGAAGGGGTGGGCTCAGGTAGAGAAGAGGCGGGGCCAGGTGAGAGGCGGGCCCAGGCCAGGTGGGGAGGAGGGACAAGGAGAGGCCCACATGGGCGTCTGATGGCCCAACTCAGGATTCCTGAGCCAATGGTTCTGCCCAGCCTGCACCCCTTGGGGTCACCCCCATGGTGCCCCTGCTCGGATGTTCCCGTGGCTCCCACTGACCTCACACTAGGGTCTGGACTCCTCCCCGTGGCCTCCCGGCCCCTCGCTGTGCCCCTCTTCCCTGCAGCGGCCCCCGGGCCGTGGTCCCCACACTAGTCAGTGGTGCCTCGCCCTCCGTGGCCCAGACAGATGGGAGAGCCCGGAGCCTGGTGTCGGGCTGTATGTGCCCGGGTGTCTGCCTGTGGGGTGTCTGCCTCCCCGTTGTAGACAGGGACACTGGACACCTTCCGAGCGGACAGAGTGACGCCGGCGCCCACGGGCCAGGGCTGGGCGGTCTCACCACCGCTCTCCCATCAGGAGGTACTTCGGAGCAGATTGCCCTGTTCTTCCTCCCTCTCAGAAAGCAAGCCAGCACCACAACCGAGGTTAGCAAAATCTGGACGACCATCAGAATCATTTTTATTGCAAATCAGCTAACAAAAAAGATGAAAAAAAAATACATCATTTTCATCACCTGCAGTTTTGCATGTAGATAACTTTTTAAAAAAGTTTCCTTTTCATGTAAACTACACTCTATTTTATAAAACACAGTAAGAAGCAACATCTTAGGACGTGTCTGGTCATGCCCGCTAGGGGTGGCCCAACATTGTGCCCGGCGAGGCCCGAGCAGCCGCCGGAGCACAGTGGGCGGCAGGACTCTCCCTGGCTTTGCTCTCAGGAGCTACGGTCCGGCAGCTGCAGGTCAGGTCGTGGGGCCTGCGTTCTGACATCCCTTACCAACATGACCCCTGACAGATTTGTTCAATCAGATTTCTTAAACAAAATCCCCCTTTAGAAATGTATTTACAGACATTTACTCTGCCACAGGCTTATACTTGATAATGTAAGAATCTGCTCCCTCCCCCGGGCGCACGCCCCCCCCTGAACCAGGAGGGGTGGCCCGAGAGCAGGCTCCCGGCGCCCCAAGCGCCCCACTGAGCCGCGCCGGGCCCTGGCACGAGGGTCTCTGAGCAGTGAGGCTGCACACCATGTTTCTCCAAGTCTCCTGTAACGACAGGGCCCATCAGCGCTCGGGCCCCAGGAGCACCAGTCCGTCTTCCGCTGAACCTGGGAGACGCGGTTCAAGTCGAGACGCCTCCAACGGGGTGGCCCAGGCAGTGTCTTTCCCCAGAAAGGGGTAGGCCTCCCCGACGTGGGGTCCAAGGTGGGTACCACGCCTCTGACTTCTCACTCCGCACGATGCTTAAATATCAGCGGGGGCTTGGGGGGGGGGACCTGGGAGCCTCCAGAAAGAACAAGAACTCACAAGACCAATGAACAACTACGTAATACTGAACCCGAAACAAAGATTCATGATTGGTACCATGAAATGTATCCTTGGTATACCCCAAGAACACATTTTTAAAAGCATGTTTTAAAAAAGTCATTTAAAAGAACACCAAAATGCATAAACCATATCATTTCACGTTACTTTCCTATTTTAGATGCAAATTAACCCATGTGCCAAAGGAGTAAAGGGTCTGCTTTTCTATCTCTAGCTGCATCTTCTCGCAAAACGCAGGTGCTCCTGGGAGCGGGGGTCGGGGGAGCGCTCCGGCTTTGGAGGAGGGGTGAGGGGGCTGTCTGGGGAAACGGCAGCAGGCCCGGGCACCCCGGGAGCTTTTTGAACAATGCTGACTCAAAAACCTCCCTTCTCTGACATTTCTTTTCGGATTAAAAAAAAAAAAAAAAAAGGAAATCAATAAATAAATGGCATTTGGAAATCATGAATCTTTGTTTATATTTTACAAACACCTAGGAATCTTTATCCTAAGCAGGGAAATCATGATTGAGAACTAGTTTATTTTCTTGGAGCAGATAAAAGTTGCTACCTGGTGATATACAAAACAGTACATATAAATAAAAAGACAGTGTTTCCAGGTAAAATAAAAGTACATAAATAAATACTAAAAAAAAAAAAAAAAAAATTAAAAATCCTTGTCCTCTTATTTTGTATAAAGACGTATTTTTTGAAAAAAGCTCCTTTGGTCGGCCCCGACATCCACGGAGCGCACGCGAACGTCCAGCAGGGCTTGGGAAAGGAAGCGCGGGGTCCTTGGGGGCAGCCGGCTGTTTACTTAAAGGCCTCAGGAACGTGGGCGATCTGGGACGGCATGCTGGTGGGCGGGCTGGAGATGCCCTCGGACCAGTCGGAGATGTTGGAGTGTGGCGATGAGCTGGACCACTGGTCGGGGGACTCTGGGGACGGGGTGAGGAAGGGGTGCTCGGGCACCTGCAGCTGGTGGCTGGGGGTGTTGTCCACGGGGGAGGAGTAGCTGTGCTGGGAGGGGGGCGTCAGGAACTGGGCGGTGGTCATGGGCGGGGCCAGCGCGGCCGGCAGCGACGTGGGCAGGACCTGGCTGTCCTGCGGCAGGACGGTGTGCGCCGCCAGGCTGCCGGGACCCAGGGGCTGCACGTCCGCCTGGCTCAGCTCCCCCGCCAGGAAGCTCCGGCCCACGTGGCCGCTGGTGGCCGAGCCCACGCCGAGGTGCGGCTGCGGTGCCTGCGGCTGCATGTTCGGTGGCTGCATCTGCAAGTTCTGCTGCTGCTGCTGCGGCTGCACCAGGTGAGGCTGGGCGGCCAGCCGCGTGTTGGGCAGGGCCTGGTAGCTCATCATCTGGGACAGGGCGGTGGCAGACAGGCCGCCGTGCAGCGGGCCCACCATGCCGCGCTGGAGGGCGGGGGCCTGCGTGCTCAGGGTGCCCGGCGCCACGCTCCCCCGCAGCGGGTTGTACTGGTTCGGCACCAGGCCATTCTGCAGCCGGGACAGCCACTCGCACTGGCCGTTCAAGCCTGCGGCCCCGCCCACGGTGAAATTCACGGCCCCACCGCAGCTCCCGCTGCCGCCGGCACCCAGGACCGTGCTGGTGCCGGAAGCCACGGGCAGGTGGGAGAGGCGTGGCGGCCCCGCCTCGAAGGCCAGCCGGCCGCCCCCACTCAGCGCTGCCATCTCGGGCTTGGCCGCCACGCTCAGGTGGCTGACGCCCAGGTGGGCGTCGGGCATCCCGGGCAGGTGGCTGAGGGGCATAGAGGGAGACGGCTGGAAAGGGGAGGGCAGGAGGGGCGGGGAGGCCACGTCCGACAGGTAGCCGTGGGGGGACTCCAGGGAGTCCACGGGCGACAGCACGCTCGAGCTGTCCAGCAAGCAGCCCTTGCCGTCCTGGGACTTCTTCCTCCGCGCCTTGAGGTCCTTGGGCTCCTTGCCGCCGCAGGCCAGGCCCTTGGTGCTGGGCTTGCGGGCCTTCTTGCCCTGCACGGCGGGCTTGAGGTTGCCCAGGTAGCCGCCGGGAGAGCAGAGCGGGGGCGACAGGGTGGGCGCGCCGTGCAGCGGGGGGCTGCGCACCAGGCTGTACTCGTCCAGCAGCCGCACGATGTCGTGGTGCATGCGCTCCTGCGCGATGTCGCGGGGCAGGCGGTCCATGTGGTCCGTGATGTCCCGGTTGGCGAAATGGTCCAGCAGTACCTTGGCCGTCTCGTAGCTGCCCTCCCGGGCGGCCAGGAACAAGGGCGTCTCCTCCTGTGGGAATGGACGGGGGCAGGTGAGGAGGTCACCTGTCACCAGAGGGACTGGCGGTCTGCCCCCCTCCTCCTGGCCACGGCCGGGGGGGGGCAGCTCATCTCAACCCTCCCCAGCGTGCTACCTTTACCTGGCCTGTTAAGTCTTAACAAAAACGGCCTTAAATACATCTTCTGAGACCCACCCAGAGACGGTCTGTGGGATCCTAAATTCTAAATCAGTAAACCTTCACCTTTCCGGGGGTCATAGGCCCCACAGGAAATCTAACAGACTGCGGCCCCTCTTCCCTCCCTCCAGACCTGCACAGACACAAACGCTGCCACAATTTCAGGGGCTTGGGGATGCCTAAGGTGCATCCGTGGGCACCACACGGTCCCCCAGGGACCCTGACATCTTAGCTCTGTCCCTGGGTCTTGGTTTTCTCATCTGTACAGTGGGCATGCCGCATATGCCCCCGAGGCTGCTGTGTGTGTGGGGTGAGGCCTGATGGTGCCTGCCTGGTACACACAAGGCCTCGGCCACGGCCGCTGCCACACCACGGCAGTCCCTTCGGCCAGCCCCTCCGTCTCCGAGGCCGAGTCTCCCCAGCGGGAGGTGGGATCACGTCTCTGCCCCACCGCGGACTCAGGAGCTGCTGGGCCCAACACTGCCCCCTGCGCCCCTCCCCCGGGACAGTCTGAAACGCAACCAGGGGTCAGTGAAGTATGGGGTGGGGCTGGACACACAGAGGAGCCCAGCGACAAGTTCAGGAGACGTGGGGTCAGACCGGGTTGGGGAGGAAGGAAAGCGCCTCCTTAGCCTCAGGGCACAGACTGTGGCAACGCTGAGGGAGACCGGGGGACGGTCCAGGCGCAGAAGGTGGCCACTCGCGTTTACACTTGGGGGCCTCCCAGCACAGGGCCCCCCACGCCCACCAGCCTCTTGACTCAACGTGCACCATCTGGGTCACTCCACCCCACCCAGGGACAGGCAGGGACAGGGGTGAGGTCCAGGTCACAGTGACAGAGAGCGGACAGCTGCAGCCGCTCACTCGCTACGCTGGGATGCACGCCCTGCGCTCGAGGGGGGACCCATAAATACGGCAGGAGGGAGGGAGGGAGAGCCAACGACACCCAGGCACTCGCTGAGGGGTCCCCATCTGTGTGCCGGGGCGTCCTCCGGGGACTTTACAGGTTAGGGAGCTGAGGCCCAGGAGCTGAAGTCACTGGCTTGGGGGTCCCCCAGTCGGAAAAGAGCGGTGTTAGGGGACGTGACTTGCTAGCCCGGCCCACCTTGTTGTTCTGCATGTCCTTGTTGGCCCCGTTCTTCAGGAGCACGACGGCGGCCTCCACGTTGTTCACTGCGGCGGCCCAGTGCAGGGCGGACTTGCCTGCGAGGGGAAGCAGAGGGCGGGTTAGCGAGGAGCAGGTGCCCGCAGGCACCCCCGCGGGCTGGGCTGGGCGCAGCCTGGCTCACCCAGGTCGTCCACAGCGTTGACGTCGGCGTGGGAGTTGATGAGGTCCTCCAGCATGCCCTCGACGGCCAGGCGGGCGGCCAGGATCAGTGGAGTTGTGCCGTCGTGCATGCGGGCGTCCAGGTCCGTGGCTCGGTTCCGGATCAGGATCTAGGCGACAGGGAAGGTCTCAGGCTCGGCCAGTGGGAGCACGAGGCCCCCACCTGGGACAAATGCTTGGGATCCGATCCTTGACATGGAAGCAGCCCCTCCTGGGGTCTAAGTGGCCCCAGCGAGACTGGACGGCCATGGGGTTGGGGTTGGGGGGGGGCGGAGAACCACCGGCCGCTGCTAGAGGGGCCGGGGCCAGAGCACCCGTGAGAAGGACGGTCACTATTTGCTGGTGGGTGAAAGGAGCTGGGGACCAAGCCATGTGTGGGACGGGCCTAACTCCTGTGAAGCAAGCGCCCGTGGGAATTTGTCTCTAAGCGCCAGAGAGGCTGCCAGAGCAAACTCGCCAGGGCCTGCCTCCAGGGGCTCATTTAAATCGTCCTTGATCTCTTACTTCCATAGAAAGACAACATGTCAAAAATTACTAAATTAAAACCCCCGTCTGTGCCCCAGAGCAGCACTGCCCAGAGCCTGGTTGGTCTGAGGCAGGGGGACCGGCCGGCGGCTTTCAAAGCACCTCTGCCAAGGACATGCCCCAGAGGCCCGGGCATCCAAGTCCCTAATCCACCCTGGTCCTGAGACCCCCAGCAAGGCCAGAGCCCCCGGTTTGCAGGCAGCAAACAGCAGCCTCCAGCCCTTCTCCCCACCGCCAGAGGCGACGCCTCCAGCCAAAGCAGGGAGGGAGGGGCAAGGCAGGAGGGGCAGACGCAGGGGACGGAGCCTGGCTCCTCCTCGAGGACGACACGGGGCTTTGATGCCCTCCCGGCCTCGGGCCCGCTTCAGGGTGCAGAGGCTCGAGATGGGGAAGAGGGGGAGACGCCAGCTGCCCCGGCTCTGGCCATGCTTGGAATGAGGGCCCCGGGGCCCGCCTACGAGGAGGGAAGGCGGGCGCGAGCTGGCAGAAGGGCGCGGGCAGGGCTGCCCACCTGAAAGACACCCTGCGCGTCGGCAGCCACGGCCGCGTGCAGCGGGGTGCGGCCCATGTTGTCCTGGATGTTGGCGTCAGCGCTGGCCTCCAGCAGCCGCTTGGCCGCGTCAGAGCGCGAGTAGCGGGCCGCCAGGTGCAGGGCGGTCTCGCCGGTGCGGTCCGTCTGGTTGTGCAGGCTGGCGCCCTGGTAGATGAAGTCCGAGATGACCGCGGGTGCGTCCTCCTCCTCCTCGCTGTTGCCCGTCTCCAGGCCCCCTCCACTGCAGGAGGCTATCATGAGGGGCGTGTAGCCGTCTGCAGGGGCGGGACAGGGGCGGGACAGGGGCGGGGCCTGGTCAGGAAGGCCGGCCCCCAGCAGCTGCTCTGGGACTGTGACACCGGTCCGCAGCGGCGGGCAGCCCTGTGGACACGCGGCCCACGGAGGCCACCCTGCCTGGGGCCAACGCGGTCCATCCAAGCGCCCCGAGGGCAGAGCCAAGTCCAGCTCCAACGGGCTGGTGGGCGACAGAGACGCCCGCCGCTCCGCTTCCTGACCTGCCCGAGACCTTCACCAACAGCACAGCCAGGAAAGAGACCATGTAAGAAATGGGTGGTTAGGAAACCAACACCTCGGGTGTCTCAGAAGAAGCGTTTCGGATCAAGAAATTAACTCGGAGGGCAGAGTGAGTTTTGAGACCGTCACCCCGAGGGGGGAGCCAGTGAGGAGGCTGAGCGACTCCTCGGGGTCCCCACGCCCTCCCAGGTCTCATCCCCCCGAAGCTGAGCTTCCAGGTACTGAGCCCGAGGGCTCAGGGGAGGGGGGCAGGCGGGTCACGAGGTCAGGGAAGAGCAGGCTGCCCGAAGCGGCTAGGTGCCCCGGGGTGGAGCGCCGAGGGTGGAGCGGGGGGCCGGTGGCACCTACCCGGCCCGCGGACGTTGACGTCCATGCAGTCAGTGTCGGCCTCGCCCTGGGGCGGCGTGGGGGCCATGGCGGACACGCGGAGGTCAGCGGCGTCCAGGTGCTGCTGGGTCCACTGCCGGTGGTCTGTCTGGTCATCCAGGTCGGGGAGGACCACGGGCTCCTCGAACTAAGGAAGAGGGTCGAGCAGAGGGCCACGTCCTAAGGGGCCGGGAGGGGTGAGGGGCTGGGGCGGGGGCGGGGGCCCTGGAGCCCCAACTCACCCGGAACTTTTTGGCTTCCAGGCCCTCGTCGCCCCACTCGTTCTGGCTGTCGTCCATGAGGGCGCCGTCCGAGGCGTTCTTCAGGGGCCTGGGGGTGAGGGGGTGGGGAGGCGGGACTGAGCGGGGCTCCCGGGAGACCCCCGGGGCCCTGCCCGTGCCTGGCGCCTGAGGTGGGGCCCGTGGGTCCACAGGGGGTAGCCCCGCCTCCCGCAAGTCCCCCATATGCCGCGGCCACGTCCACTAACTTGAGGCCCACGGAGTCCTCGCCGAGGGGCTCCCGCCGCTTCTTCTTGCTGGCCTCCGACACCTTGAAGCCCTCGGGGAACCAGAGCTGGCCATGCTGCCGCCGGCGCTTCCGCGACAGCAGCACCCCGCAGCCCACGAAGAAGAGCAGCACGAAGGCCACCACGGCCACGTACATGAAGTGCAGCGGCGGGGGCGGGGGCGGCTCCACCGTCTCACCTGCGGGCACAGGGGCCGCGGGCGGGCGCCCGGACATCAGGCCGAGCTACCAGGCAGGCTGGCGGCCGGGGGCAGCACACTGGCTCCAGGGCCGGGCGCCTCCTCGCCCACTCTCCTCCATCCCGCCCCCCAAAATAAGGTCATTTTCTACGCGATTAATCAGAATTGCAAACTATCGCTAAATTCTCTCCTGCACCAGCCGGCTATCTGGAGACGGCTTTTACTTTTTTCTCCTTTAAGGGAGAAGGATTAGCCAACTTCAAATCACTGCACTTGCATTGAGCTGTTAAGACAAAGGATTTAGGGGGATTTTCGAGATACAAACTTCAACACTTCACATGACACCGATCAATTCTTTTCTCTCTCTCTCCTTTTTTTTTTAAAAAAAAGCTGTAATGATTTTGAAATAATACCCAACAAAGAAAAATCAGGAGGAAGGGGTGGGGCGAGAAAAAGGCTCCCACTTTCTGGTGGATGTGCTGGTTCCCCTGGGCCAGCCTCGCTGACAGCTGTCACTGTGGGAGGGAGAGAGTGCGGGGCGGAAAACGCCAGCAAAGCACTCCCGAAACTCTGGATGGCGTGACACCCCCGTGGGTGGCGAATGGCACGGAGAACGTGAGCGTCTTGGAGGGGAGCTGGGAGACAGCCCCTCCCAGGCGGACCCCTCCCAGTGCACGCAACAGCTCCCGAGGGAGTGCGGCTGGGCGAGCAGGGCGGGCCACTCACTCTGCACGGCCTCGATCTTGTAGGGGATGTTGAGGCTGCCCAGCGAGGCAAGCGCGCCCAGAAAGGCGGCCACGTCCGTGGCGCTCTGGAAGCACTGGGAGGATGACTGCACGCACTGCCGGTTGTCGATCTCCAGGTAGACGATGGACCTGGGGGCGCACAGGGGTCACAGGGGGCTCGGGCCCCAGCCTCCCCCGTGCCCACCCAGCCTGCTGCCCCCAGAGGCCAGCTCTGGGCCCTGTGGCATCACCCTGATGGGCGCGGGCAGAGGCACTCCCAGAACCCGAGGGGGCAGCCTGGGGCGGCGGGGAGCTGGGTCAGGACAGGAACGACCCTGGAGGTGGACACCATGTGCGCCCCGGCAGGGCACACGTGGCTGCCCATCCCAGACACCCCTCAGAGCGCGCCCGCCCCACCCCCGGCCCCAGGGCTCCCTCGAGGGCCACGGGCGCCCCTGTTCCTCGTCTCGGGAGGAAAGCCATGTCGAGAGCCTGACCCTCCCCCGAGTGCCGACCCCAGGCTCCAGGGCACGGGCCATGGGGTGAAGAGTCCCGGGGGAATGCCGTCTCCGCCCCTCACCCCTCCCAGGACCCATAAGTCCTGGGTCTCCTTCGCCACGTAGTGGGAAGAGCGCTGACGCTCGGGGGGCGGCCCTGATGGCCAGGGAGGGCCTGGCCCGCGCGGGTGGGAGGAGCCCCGCGGGAGCGCACCCACCCGCGGATGTCCATGGGGTCCAGCTCCCTGCGTCGGCGCCCGCCCCCGCTGCCTGGGAGCAGCGAGGCCCCGCCGGCCACAGAGCGCCTGATGGGGTGCTTGTGCAGCTCCTCCTCGCGGCCGTAGTAGGGGAAGATCATCTGCTGGCCGCTGGCGTCGCGCTTGAAGACCACGTTCGTGTGCAGCAGGCGGCTGAGCTCGCGCAGGAAGTGCAGGGAGTGGTTGCGCAGCTGCTCGGGCGGCATCAGCACCACCAGCACCAGCGTGCCGGCCGCCAGCCGCTCGGGCACGTGCCCCGCGCAGTCCAGCCCGTCCCACTCGCACTCGGCGCTGTTGCAGCCCTGGTCGCAGTGCCCGTCCCTGAAGTGGTCCTTGCAGTACTGGTCGTACAGGGGGCTGTGGGCACAGGGCGCGCTCAGGGCTCCCTCCATGCCAGGCCCCCGGGGGACCCTCGGCCAGCACCTGCCCCCCCCCGCCGCCCCGCCCGCGAGCTCGGGGCCCTTCCTCCGCCCGCGCCCCTTGCCCTCCCCCTGCCCGTGAGCGGACGGCTCCCTCGTGCTGCCCCGCGAGCCCCGGGGCCCCCGCGGCGCAGAGCGGCCGTCCCCGCGGGCCTTACTTGCACTGGCCTTCTGCGCGCTGGCAGTCGAAGCCGTCGAAGAGGCAGCCGGCCGAGTTGCACTGGCTGTCGCAGCGGCCGTTGCTGAAGTACTTCCAGCACCGCAGGGCCTGCGTGCAGTTCTGCCAGGGGTCGTTGAAGTTGAGGGAGCAGTCGCCGCCGTCCCAGCCGCAGGCGTGGTTGTTGCACTGCAGGCTGCAGACCTTGTTGCCGGCCTCCTCGCGGCAGCCGGGGAGCTCGCAGGCCTCCTCGATCTGCGGCGGGGGGATGTCGAGGCCCACGCCTCCGCCGAAGCTGTAGTCCAGGATATGGCACAGGAGCCCGTTGAACTTGGCGGGGCACAGGCAGCGGTAGAAGGGGCTCTCGGACGTGGGCTCGCAGCTGCCCTGGTTGTAGCAGGGGTTGCCACCCAGGCAGGGGCTGCTGACAGGGAACTGGCACTCGGGGCCGGTGAAGGGGCCCAGGCACAGGCAGGCGGGGCTGCGTGGGCCCGAGATGCAGGTGCCGCCGTTGAGGCATCGCAGGCTGCCGCAGCTGCGTGCGTCATTCTCACACGTGGCACCCTCGAAGCCCTGCCGGGAAGGGGCCACACAGGGGATGTCGGGGTGGGCCGGCTCCCCAGACGCCCAGGGACCCGCCGAGGCCTGGCCGTGCCTCTGCATCCCCCATACCCCTTTCCCCGGGCAGCCAGACCCTTTAAAGAAAGTCAACATAAAACGCTCGGGGGTTCCCAGGGGCTGCGAGTGAGGGAAGAGGGAGCACAGCGGGGAGCGTGGGGCGGTTTTAGGGCACCGAAAGACCCACGTGATCCTGCAACAGTGCACATGTGACACTACACGTGTGTCAGACTCAAACACCACAGAAGAGCAGACTTGACTTAACAGTGTATCAGTGTTGATCATGTAACAATGTATTAATGCCCGTGGTAAGTGGTAACAGTGTTCCACGTGAGGGCAAGTTGCTAACAACTGGGAAACTAGGTGTGTAGAGGGAGGGGGTACGTGGGAACCCTCCTTCTGCACGATTTTTCTATAAAAGTGCTCTAAACATAAAGTTTATTGACACAAAACACACGGTCTCGAGGGGAACGAGGAGGCTGGAGTCCAGACACTCAAGCCACCCGTTGTCCTCCGGCACGTGTGTGGGCTGGGGGGAGGCGGGGTTCTCTGGCCACCTCAGTACCCCAGGTGCGCCAAGCAGGCACGTCCTCCTGTCACCTTCCGACCAGGGAGCCCTCCTGGCCGCACAGGGCCCTTCCCACCACCTGCCCGGCTGTACCTACCGCTGGGCATTTGCAGATGAACCCGCGGGCGGTGTTGGAGGCCACGGCACAGCTGCCCCCGTTCTTGCAGGGCCTGTCCTTGCAGCCGTTGATGACCGACTCACAGCGGCGCCCTGGGGACGAGAGCAGGTGTGAGGGGCTGACCCCGACCCCGGCACCGCTCCCTGCCCCCGGCCGGCGGCACCCACCGGTGTGGCCGGCGCGGCACTCGCAGTGGAAGGCGTTGACGCGCTGCACGCAGTTCTGGGTGCCGCGGGCGTCGCACGGGTTGGACAGGCACTCGTTGACATCACCCTCACAGCGCTCGCCCACGAAGCCGGGCGGGCAGGTGCAGCTGTAGCCGCCCACCTGGTCCACGCAGGTGCCGTTGTTAAAGCACTTGGGGCCCCGGGACACGGGGTCGACGGGGGGGTTGCAGTCGTCCACGTTGACCTCGCAGTGCACGCCTGCAGGCCCAGGCGCCGTCAGAGCCCGTGCGGCGGCTCACTGGCCCCGCTCCTCCCCCGGGTGCGCCCCTCGGCCAGCGGTCAGGACCAGGGAGCCCGGACGCCCAGGAAATGGACGCCGGCCACGGGCCTGCACGCTCCCTCCCCGGGTGTGGCCTTGCCTACCCTGTGTGCCCCGGGGGCAGGAGCACTTGTAGGTGTTGGTGAGGTCGATGCAGGTGCCCCCGTTCCGGCACGGCTGGGACAGACACTCGTTGACCTCCTCGGAGCAGTTCACCCCGTGGTAACCAGCCACGCACTGCAGGGGGACAGCGAGGGGCGGGCCTGAGGCTCCGTGGGCAGCCGGGGTGTGGCCCCCCGACCCCCTGTGCAGGCTGATGGGGCCCATGAGCTGCCCTCTTGCCCAGCGAAGCTGGGGGTTCCTCCCACTTGGCGGACCCAGATGGAGACCCCGGGAAGGGCCCCAGTAAGCTGCAGTTTACTGCCCAAGGTGGGTGTTAGACCCGGTTCCCTAGCATAGAGGTGGGGGCCTTGGGGCAAATCTGGGGGAGGGGAAACCCCGTCCCATTTCCTCTTCCAGGTGCCCCCCCCAGAGGACAACTCCTCCAGGCAGTCTTTCCTGATTACCGAGCCCTCCCTTAATAAGACTGAAAGTTGTACACGTCTATGGGCTTGGTCTTCCCTGCTGCACCGGCTCCCAGCCCAGGGCCCAGCCCTCGACGACACTCATACCAGACACGCACACCCTCACCAGGGACGGGTCCCCACCTCGCAGGAGTAGCCACCAGGGTAGTCGGTGCAAGTGGCCCCGTTCTGGCAGGGGCTGGGCGAGCACTCGTCTACCTGGTCCTCGCAGTAGCTGCCCGTGTAGCCCGCTTGGCAGTGGCAGTGGTGCGTGTTGCCCACATTCATGCAGAGCCCTCCGTTCCGGCACAGGTGGGTAACATTGATGCCTGCAGGGGACAAGGTGGACAGAGCGTGAGGCCTGGGCTCCCCTCCTGACCGCAAACCTCCTGACCTCAGAGGACAGACGCCCGGTGGTTGTGGGGAAGCCCGGGCGCCGGGACACGGCCGGTTACCTTGCTGCCAGGCGGCCACCTCACAGGAGACGCTGGGCACGTCGCAGTAGAGGCCAGTCCAGCCGCTGTGGCACTCGCAGCGGTACAAGGCGTTGGTCTGCCAGCACCTGCCGCCATTCTTGCAGGGCGAGGAGTCACACCAGCGCACGAGGCTCTGGGGGCGGCAGGGGGCGGCCTCGCTCACAGCGCCCCACCCGCCACTCCCAAGGGGCCCAGCCCACCCGGCAGGGGAACACACACGCGCCAGAGAACCTCTCACCCAAGGTGGCTCGTGACCCCATCCTACAGAAATGGACCCCGAGGCCCATGGGCCCCCCTGCTCAGGAACCGCCAGGGGCTGGGGTGGGGGTCTCTCTCTTGCTCTGGGCCCTCGGTGAATCCGGACCACCAGCTGCCTTTCCTTTCTTTGGGGGGGGGGAGGGGGCACGCCACGCACCTTACGGGATCTTAGTTCCCCGACTGGGGACTAAACTCGCGCCCTTGGCAGTGAAAGTGTGGAGTCCTAACCACTGGACAGCCAGGGAATTCCCAGCTGCCTCTCCTTGAAGGAAGATTTTTCTTAAGGAGTAAACAGCTCTTTTGTAACTGATGTTTTATGTGAAAATCTTCGATGACTATAAATCTTTAATACCTTTACATATTTCCTACGAAAACACTGGCTTTTAGTGTCTTCCCCCAGATCAGGCGGTCCTCATTCGCGCTCCATAAACCTCTGCTACCTGAGTTCAAGTTCACCTCTGACTCCTTATCTGGCAGCTCAGCCCAGATCTCCAGGAGCCACCCCCGCCCTCTGAGCCTGGCCCTCTCACCCGTACCCCAGGGTGGTGAAGCCAGCTGGAGCTGAGGCGAGGGGGAGCCAGTGGTGTGGCTGTGACGCTGAGTGGCGGGCACCCCTGCGGCCCTGACTCACCTGGCAGTTGAGGCCAGTGTAGCCCTGCGGGCAGGTGCACTTGTAGGTGCCATAGCTGTCGTGGCACGTGCCACCGTGCAGGCAGGGCCGAGAGTCGCACTCATTGATGTCGTGCTGGCAGTAGCTGCCCGTGAAGCCTGGCGGACACAGGCAGGTAAAGGAGTTGATGCCGTCCACGCAGGTACCGCCGTTGAAGCAGGAGCTGGAGGTGGGTGGGCAGCAGGGGGGGCGGTGGTGAGCGGGGGTGGGGGCAGCAGGACCCTGCCGAAGCAGGTACCTCCACGCTGGCGTCTCCCCCTTGAATCAGCGTGGCCAAAGGGGTCTGAGTGCCAGGACAGGCCAGGAACAGCCTCCCTGAGGTCAGCCAACAGGAGTCCCAGGAGGTCGCCAACACAGGACCAGGGACCTCAGATTCTCACACCATGTCATACTCCCTTCCTCTGCCTTCTTTATAACTCACGCTGAGAGGAGCTTCATTACACACATGGTATATAGCGGTTAAGATAAAAATAGGCAGAAACCACAACTGCACAGACAACACGGGAGACAGTTATGTCAGAAACCAGGGATGAGAATAACATTCAACGCTGAGCTTCCTGGCAGCCAAGGCAAATAAGGAAACAAGAGGGGTTACAAGGTCCTTGGTCTGACAGAAAGAGGAACACCAGTTCTTCAGGATAAACCACCAGGGTTCCTGCTTCTAAGTCACACGGGTCAGTGGACAACAGCTCTTTTAGGAGGAACAGCATCTGAGTCAACCCGACTGGCACCGTGTGCCCACCAGGCCGACACCTGCTCGGTGCGCAGGTTGCCAGACACTGCGTGGCCCTGCGGCCCATCTGCCTCCCCACGTCAGCCTAAGGCCCGGGACTGCCCTGCACGGCGCCCATACCGGTGGCCGTGGCCCCCACGCACCTCTCCGTGCAGTCAGGCGTGTTGTTCTCACAGTGGATCCCACTGAAGCCCGCGGGGCAGGTGCAGGTGTAGCTGTCCACGCAGTCGGTGCAGTTGGCGCCATTGCGGCAGGGGTTGCTGGCGCACTCGTTGATGTCCTCCTCGCAGAAGGCGCCCTGGAAGCCGGGCAGGCAGTCGCAGAAGGCCGTGTTGATGCCGTCTGTGCAGGAGCCCCCGTTGTGGCATGGGTCTGGGTGGGGAAGGGAGGGCAGGCCTGATGGGCGGGCACCACCCCCACTGCCAGGGCAACGGAAGCTGCGGGGACCCCGGCACTGCCCCCACGGTGTCCGGCCAGGAGCCCCGGCCCAGCAGGCTGCAGCACGGGCTTGGGGTCTACACCCCTCCACGTGTTCCCGGTCCCCAGGCCACAAGGGCGGGGAGAACGTCCGGGCTTAACAGTGAGACCAAGCAAGGCTGCAGTCAGTGTTCCCTGCTCGCCAGTGAGGCCAGATGAGATACTCGGCTTCTCTGGACGCCAAGGTCATGTGAACCAGGGGTCTGAGAGCCCCGCTCCTCATGACAGCGGTCACGACAAGAATAAGAGCCACGCCGGACCGGGGCAGGCAAGGCCGTGGGGGCGGAGCCCTGGAGTCTGGTGGGGAGATGCGAGGATGGGCTTGACGCCTGGCAACCTGGCTCCAGAGCCTCCAGAACCACGTGGGACCCCCTCGCTGGTCAACAGTGCTCCGTCAACAGCAGCCACCCCCCCAGCACTCCTCCGGCCCCCTACCGGGCGCCCTCCTGGCGGGTCCAGCTGGACCAAGAGCGCTGCCAGCGCCAACCCTGCACCCGGGTGCTACCCCGTCCACTCTCCCATCTGACCCCGACGAGCTCCCTGCCCTGAGCATCTCAGAGGTGGACGGGGCTGGCCGGCCACTCACTGGGCCGGCAGTCATCGACGTCCGTCTCGCAGTTCCGCCCCGTGTAGCCGGCCTGGCACTGGCAGAGGTAGCCACCGTTGGTGTTCTGGCAGGAGGCTCCCGCGCGGCACGGGCTCTTCACGCACTCGTTGATGTCAATCTCGCAGGTCTGCCCTGGGGGAGGGGGAGACGGAGCTGTCAGCTCAGCCTCCTCCCCACAGGACTCTCCCCTGCCCCCCAGGAGCGGGGTCTCCGCAGCCGCGGGATGGCCCTCTGGGGGCGTCCCGGGGAGGAGGGGCTCTCCGACTTGCTGTCCCCCAACGTGGGGCCGAGCAGGATGCAGACGTCCAAGGCTGGGAGGGCTCTGCAGCCCGCTGGCTCATCTCCAAGGACGGGGCGCTCACGACCTCTTGCTCTCCAGACGCCCAAGCTCCCCGGAACGCCCAGCCTCCCTGCCCCAGCGTCTCCTGGGCTCGCTGGCTCACCCTGCCAGCCCACGGGGCAGGCGCAGGAGAAGCTCTCGTAGTCCTTGGACTCCTTGCACTCGCCGCCGTTTCTGCAGGGGCCGGGGGCACACGGGGCCAGCACCACCTCGCACGTGGCTCCTGAGGGGAAGAGGCAGAGGCGGGCAGCCCCGGCCCGGAGGGTCAACGCCCCGCGGCACCACCTGACAGAGGCCACTGCGGCCACCGCCTGCGGTTGGCCCTACCACCAAAGCACATCTGGTTGCCCCGCAGGGGGGCGTACGGCGTGGCACTGGAACCCCCGTGAGCGCCTGCCTGAGTCGGGACCCGAACACAAACCAGATGATCCCCTGCCCCCCAGTGGGCTGTGGGGCACGGCCTGGGCCTCACCCCACCGAAAGCACCAGCAGCAAGGGCTGGGCTGGGACTGACGCCCCCCACAACGTCACAGGGGCCTTGTACCTGCTCCCAGCCTCACGCCCCCTCCTCACCTCCTGGTAGCAGAGGGCCCTGCACTGAGCCGGCGGCCTGGGAGCTAATCCAGGGGCTCTGTGTCAAGGGCAGCAAGTGCCCAACGCAGGAGGCCACTGAACAAAGGCTGCGACAGCAGGGGACGAGCCCTCGCTGCCGGGACGTGACAGTCTCAGCCCCGAGCACCGGCTACTTATCAGGGCAGCAGCGGGTGAGGTGTCAGGACCCCCAGGACGGGGACGGGAGTCTGGCTAGACCCCCGGGCACACTGGGGGACTTTTCCTCCCTGAAAGCCCTATGCAGGGCTTCCTGTTTACAGCCCGCGGGACTGAGTCCTGAGGCCGCGAGGAAGCGTTATCTTCCCTGTGGTCCATTATCTCCCCGGCCCTCGGGTGTGATTGTCCAGGGCCTTTCTTTCTATCGGTTTCCACAGCGACCCGGGCAGGCAGGAAATTCGCTAGAGTTTCCGACAATTGTGCAGAGGGAAGCAGGAAGCGGGCAGACGGGAAGCAGGTCAGCACAGGCCGGCTCCTCCCCGCCGGCCCTCCGGCCCCCGATGTCAACGTGTCCGAAAGGGACTCGGGTGCGCCCTGGGTGCGGAAGCCCCTGGGCGGCCACCAGGGGAGAGTTTCCTCACCGGTACAAGAGAGAAAGTCCAGCTCCCCAGCTTTGGTCAAAGAAAACACTGCTCTGGCCATGGGCCGCCCGATGTCATGAGAACCACAGTCATGGGCCCCACCCCGCCCGCCGGGGCCCTCTCAGGACCGCTGGGGGCCACAACTGTCCCCAGTGGCATGACCCTCTGCCTACTCCCCGTGGGGCTGGTGGCCCTAGTCGTTGTGGACTTTTATTTTTTAACACTTGGCAAATCTCTTCTAAGGAGGGGACCATATCTCGCGATCCCCTTGGCCAGGCCAGTGGCAGAGGCTGAGACTCCCGGGGACAAGTCTCCCGCCGCTCTCAGCGGGAACAGAGGGCTCCTTGTTTCCCCACACAAAGAGGGCCCGCCATCAAAGGAATCCCTCAGGCCCGGCCAGCGGATGGGGAGGGCGGCCTGGCCCCCGGGGGCCCAAGGCAGCATGGTCGTTGGGCCGTGGAGGCCAACAGCCCAGGCCCAGCTCCCAGCTCTGCCACCAAGGGGGCCACCTCACCAGATAAAATACTTGGGACCTACTTATACTAAAACTTCCTCCCAGGCACCCGGTATTTTGTGGGCTCATCTGGCAATGACACCTGCAGGGCGAGGCCCTAATGTGGCCAGGCCCAAGGCTCCGAGTACAGAGCAGAGCCTTCGGGATGCCCGCCGAGCAATGCAGACAAGGCCAGCCCCGGAAAGCCACCGCGTACCCCTCAGGCACCACTCCCATGGGCGGCCCAGGCCCCGCCCCCACTCCAGGCCCCGCCCCCGCCTCCAGGCCCCGCCCTCACCTGTGTAGGGCAGGAGGCAGTTGCACTTGTACCCAGCCACATCATCGATACACGTGCCCTGGTTCAGACACGGGTTGGACGCACACTCGTTGATGTTGGTCTGGCAGTTGGGGCCTGGAGAGGGAGGGACAGCAGTCAGTGTGGCCGTCACCCTTGGTGCCGTGGCCAGGTCCCACCTGGTGTGGAGGAAGGGCCCTGCGCTGAGCCTGGGGCCTGGAGTCAACCCCAGCAGGTCCGCACCCCCACCAGGGAAGGAGCCGCCACGGGTCGCGGTGGCTGGACCTGTGTCCTGGCTCCGCGCTGCCGCCCTGGGGGGCCCGCTCTGCACCAGGAGCCCCGCCCCACTCACCACTGAAGCCTTCCCGGCAGGCGCACACGTAGCCGCTGGTCATGTCCTTGCAGGTGCCCCCGTTGACACAGGGGTTCGACTCACACTCGTTGTTGTTGATGTCACAGTTTGCCCCACTCCACCCGGGGTCACAGTCACACTTGTACCTGCAGAGGTGACCACACGGCATCTCAGGTTGTGGCCCAAGAGGGGAGGGCCTAGGCTGGGGGCACTCCCCGCTCTGCCACCTTCCTATGATCTGATTGGACGGAGGCGCCGGTCCGCTCTGACCCTCGGAGTCCTTTAAACACCTTTAAATAGCCCACCTTGCCCAAGAAGGTGGTGAGGGTTTGTTAAACTAGATTGGGGACAGTGCCCAGTTCAGGGCAGTGGTCAGAAGGCCCTCCACCATTCACTCGCTGTGTGGCCCTGAACAGTGTGCTTACCCTCTCTGTGCCAAACGGGGGGATGGGGTCCCTGCCCATGTCAATGGCCCCATCTAGACAGAGCAGTGCCGGGCACGTAATGGGTGTCAGAAACTAAAAGTAAGCTTCTCTACACTCTAATATTGATGCCACACATGTAGGGGGTTTCGCACACCACGCAATCCTCCAGCTTCGGAGACACCAGCTGAGTATCCCACAATTCATTTCTGGCACTAACTACCTGGAATCAGCGCAGACCCCACACCTAGGGCTCGGTCCCAGAAGACCGGCCCCAAGTCAGACACTAACCTGAAGTCCCAGGTTGTCACCTGTACTTCTGAGCGAACAGCTATGAATCAGACGCCTTCCTTGTTGCTAGAATGGCTCACAAACTCAGGAAAACAGTTTACTTACAAGATTAGTGGTCTATTATAAGAGGTGAAACTCAGGAACAGCCCGATGGAAGAGATGCTCAGGGCCAGGTACGGGGAAGGGCTCAGAGCTGCTCCCGCCACCCCAGCACCTGTTCGCCGACACGGAAGCTCTCTGAACTCCTGCGCTTTGCATTTTTATGGAGGGTTCCTCACACAGGCGTGACCAATTTCGATCACCGGCTGTTGGTGATTAACTCACCCTGCAGCCCCCCTCCCCTCCTTGGAGGTCAGGGTGGGGCTCAGAGATCCAACCCCCTCCTCACACGGTTCCCCGGCACCCAGCCTCATCCTCAGGTGTGCTTGAAAGGGGCTTCGACAAATAACAAAAGATACTCCTTCCACTTCTATAGATCTGAGTGATTGCAGGAACCAGGACAAAGACCAGAACAATCATCTCATCGCGCCGCGGTGTCACAGACACCCTGCCTGCGGCCACGGCACCAATGTGTGTCCCAAGCGCACACCGTGGCCCGTGAGCACACAGAGCCCAGGGCAGCGCTGGGCACAGACCAGGAGCGGAGCGAGCGCCCGGCGGCACGTTTCAGGGCACCAACCCACTCAGCCCGGGGCCCGCCACTGGCCAGTCCGGGGCTTCGCGACTGCCCCGCCCCGGCACGCCAGCCGCCAGCCCCCGAGCAGGCCGCCTCCCTGGGGCAGGGCTCCCGAGGACGCAGAGTGCGGGGCGGCCCCGTACCCGTTGAGGCTGTCCCGGCAGGCCCCATGGATGCAGGGGTTGCTGCTGCACTCGTTGACCTCGGACAGGCAGGTGGGGTCGTGGTAGCCCTCGGGGCAGCGGCAGGTGAAGCCGTTGACGCCGTCCTCGCAGGTGCCGCCGTTGTGACAGGGGTTGCCCGCGCACTCGTCGATGTTGATGTGGCACATGCTCCCTGCGGGCGGTGGCGCGGGGTGGCGGCTCAGACACCCACGCCCACCCCCCCCAGGAGGGAGAGCGGGAGGGGTCCCAGCCCTCGGGGCCTCAGTCTCCCCCTCCGTGGAACCCCCTCCCCAGGTCCTTCCGAGGCGCAGACTCCCACCCACACAAACTCCCCTCCTGGGGCCCAGGGGCCGAGCTGGCCGGTGAGGGCTGAGGCTCAGGAGGCCCCGGACACGCTCAGGGCAGAGGGCCGTGCAGGGCAACACGTGTGCCGGGAGCCTGGCTCTGCTCTGGGCCTGCTGGGCCGGCTCTGACCAGGAACGAGAGCCCCAGGGATGCCCATCCGGTGCCGGCCGGAGCCCCGATCCTTCCGTGGTCTCTGCCACTGTTGCCAAAGCTGGTGGTCTGACAGCTGGGCCCTGGGCGGTGGGCGGCCTGCACCATCCTGCCCCCACGGTCCTCAGACCTGGCCCATCCCGGAGACCCTGACGTGTGAGCACAGCCCGGGCCCCTGAGGCAAGGCCGTGACGAGGGCGGGGGGACAGAGCCCTGCGGGTCCCCGAGCCCTGGGCGGCTCACCTGTGTAGCCCGGCGCGCACACACACTCGTAGCCGTCAATCTTATCCAGACATGTGCCCGAGTCACAGGGGTTGCTGGCACAGTCGTCCAGGTTAATCTCACAGTTGGGTCCTGGCGGTGGGAGACCAGAGGCGGTCGGTTCCCGCTCCCGCCCCCAGCCCCCCGCCCCCCAGTCACAGCCCCGGCCGGGCACCTGTGGTCCCCTTGAGGCAGAAGCAGAGGTAGGCATTATCGCGGTCCTGGCAGGTGCCCCCATGGCGGCAGGGCTGGCTGTGGCATTCGTTGATGTTGGTCTCGCAGTGGTGGCCCGTGTAGCCCGGCCGGCACAGGCAGGTGAAGGTGGCAACGCCGTCCTTGCAGGACCCGTAGTGGCAGGGGTCGGGGTCGCACTCGTCAACGTCCACCTCACAGTGGGGCCCTGTGTAGCCTGCAGGGCGGGGGCTGAGAGGCTCAGTGGGGCTGCGCCCCGGGCACGCGGCCGTCCCATCCCAGGACGCCACCAACCAACTCAGGGTCACTTGCGCTCCCGCCGGGGGAGACTGGGGAGGGATGTCTGGGGACGTCCCCCACTGCCCGGGTCAGAGCCTCACCTTGCTCTTGGCCCCTGGACCAGAGGCCCCAGAATGAGGGGTCACCTTCCCAGCCTCAGCTCCCAGCTGTTCCCCTTCCCTGGACCCTACACGCCTGCTTTTCCTCCCCCCGCTCAGCCTGGCAGTCGGGCGGCCCCGCACCTTCCGTGCACACGCAGGTGTAGGTGTTGGGCCCGTCCAGACACTTGGCGCCATTCCTGCAGGGTGTGCTTGCACACTCGTCCACGTCGTACTGGCACAGGTGCCCGGTGAAGCCTGCAGCCGGGGAGAGGGACGGTGGTCAGACACGATGGGCGCAGTGGCCCCACAGCCAGCCAAGCGCAGGGAGTGCCTGGGAGGGCCCCTTGAGAGTGCTTTGGCCGGGGCTGGGCAAACCCCCCATTCTCTTCTCGTCCCCTTTCAGCTCCCGCCTTTCGGGTCACACGCCTCCCGCTCCCTCACACAGGGGCCTCTGCCCCAGACTGACTCCGGTTGCTATGGCTACAGCCTCGTTGGGCTGAGAATCGGGTTCCCGGCTCGGTGTCTGGAACAGCTGATTTGCATCTCGGGAGAGCCAAGGCTCTGACCCACAACACCTCCCCGGGCCCGGCGTCCCCCAGACCCCAGCCCTCCCCTGGGACAGACTCAGGCGCCCAAAGGCTCCTTAGGCCCTCCTGGGCATCGTGTGCACTGCAGGCTGGCGGAGACGGGAGGCCAGGGCAGGCTAGACCTCCTCCCGTCGAGGTCCCTCCGGGGCTGGCGAACACACCGCTGCTCCCAGGGACCCGCCAGCAGGAGGAGGGTCTCTGGGTCCCGGGCTCCCCAGCAAGGTTGGGGGCCAGGACCCCCTGCCCAACCCAGCCTTGCCCACTGGGGGAAGCCTGAAAACACCCCGCCCACTCCCGAGGTGAAAGTGGGCAGTCTCCCACCCAGCCCCTGGGGGACCCAACCCGGCAGCCCGCAGGGACAGCGGGGCGCTCCCGCGGGGGGCGCGGCTGGGGCCAGGCCTCACCTGTGGGACACTCGCACACGAACTCGTTGATCTTGTCCAGGCAGCGGCCATTCTGGAGGCACGGGCTGCTGGCACACTCGTCCGTGTTCACCTCGCAGTGCACGCCCTCGTAGCCTACGGGGAGGGGGCGGTCAAGGGGGGCAGGACCCCGTGACCCACCTTGGTGGCCCTCACCACAGCCAAGGGCTGCCCCCTCCACACCTGCTCCCCGGGGTGACCCAGCTGCCCAGCTCTGGCCTGCTCTCTGCTGTGCCCCACGGGCCTGGCTCGGTCTCCCCAGATACCCGCTGGGGCCGCGGCCTGGGTGGGCACAGAGGCCGGGGGCAGAGGAGGTGCGGCCGGGGTGCTCCCCGGGGTCCGTCGGCCTTGACGCGGCTTCCCTACCCCTGCTTGCCCGGCGGTGCCCCTGACGGTCGGGCGGGAGGCTGGCCACGTACCGGGCATGCAGATACACTGGAACTCCCCAATCTGGTCCAGGCAGGTGGCGTCGTTCTGACACGGGTTCGACACACACTCGTTGACGTCGATCTCGCAGCGCGGGCCGGTGTAGCCCTGCAGACACCGGCACTCGAAGGAGCCCAGCGTGTTGATGCACTTGCCCGCGTGCTCACAGGGGTTGGCGCCTGCGGGTGGGCGGGCACGGCACGGTGAGGGGCGGCTCCGGGAACCCTGGCCTCCAGAACCCTCTGGGGTGTGCCCGCCTCCCCCACCAGACTATTTCCGCCAGGTTCCCAGCGCCCTGGCGCCCCCTCGGCTGCCCGTACCCAGCGAGCACTCGTCCACATCCTGGCTGCAGGCCGGCCCCGTGTAGCCCGAGGGGCAGGTGCAGATGGCCTTGCCGTTGACGGGGTTGGTGTCGCAGTTGGAGCCCTCATTGCAGGGGTTGCTGATACAGGCGTCATTGAGGTGGCACAGCAGACCTGGATGGCATGGTGGTGGTCAGCCGAGGCACTGCCCCCCGGCCTGGGAACGCGGGCTGCCCGCAGCCGGGGTCCACCCTCGCCCGGCTACCCAGGGAGGGACAACCCCCCCCACCCACTGTGCCACTGCTAGTGACCCCGTGGAGCGTCCCACGATGCCCGAGTCACTCCGGGAAGTTCACTGCCAGCGGCCCTGACCGCAGACAATGCCCCAGCCCCGCCAGCCCCTTCACTCCAGAAAGGCCCCTTTTGGGGTCACCCTCACAGGCCCCGCAAAGCTGCAGTCCGTGTGTCTGCGCAAGGGCACGCACGCGAGCCCTGACCCGAGGGGGCCCACCGCCGGGCGAGGGCAGCGAGAACCCGCCTCGTCGGCGCTCACCCGTGCGGCCGTGGGGACACTCGCAGTAGAAGGAGGCCACGCGGTCGTGGCAGGTGGCGCCGTGGAAGCAGGAGGCACTGGCGCAGTCGTCGATGTTCTCGCTGCAGTCCTCGCCCGTCCAGCCGTTGACGCACACGCAGTTGTAGCCGCCGTGGGCATTGTGGCAGGTCCCGCCATTCTGGCAGGCGTTAGGCATGAGCTGGCACTCGTCCACGTCCTCGGTGCAGTGCTGACCTGCGGGGGCCGGGACCGTCGGGCCGGGCGGCGCCTCCAGACCCTCAACCACAGCCGAGACCCTCCCCCTCGGGGCGCAGGGCCCCCTCCACCAGGAAGCCTTCCCTCATGACTCCTCCGCCTGCCGCCAGCCTGAATCACTCCTTCCCCTGCACCCCTGGCGCCAGAGGGGGCTCTCATCTGGCTGCTGTGCAGGCACAGGTGCACTGGGGTCCACGCTCATCTGTGGGCGGGGCCGGCGTCCTACTGGCCAGCGTCCCCGGGTCCTGCCCAGCAGCTGGGCTCAAACTGGGGACCTGATTCTGGCTCAGGGCTGCCCGGGGCCAGGCTGCAAATGGCCCGCACAGACCAGCTGATGCCACATCTGTGCTGACTGCTGGGGCGGAGGCCTCAGAGCCCGGCGGTGGGGCAGCCCCAGGTCACTCCGGAATCCCTCCCGGCCTGGACCAGGTTCTCGGCCCCCCTGGCCCGCCCCGTGCGTGTGCTCCAGCAGCGGCGGTGCCCACCCAGGCCTCTCCGGGCACGCACCTGTCCACTCCGGGGGGCAGCGGCAGTTGTAAGTGTTCACGCCGTCCACGCAGGCGCCTCCGTTCTTGCAGTTGTTTCCTGGACAGTCGTCAATGTTTGCCTCGCAGTTCTGGCCGGTGAAGCCTGTGTGGCAGGGGGGAGCCAGGGGCCCGGTCAAGCCTCCCCACAGGGCTGGGCAGCACGCGTCGCTGCCCTCACCTTCCCTGCCACGCTCAACCTGGGCTCTGGCATCTTCCTGGCTGCACCCACAACACCCTACCCTGGACAGAGAGCTGTCCCTCCATGGCCTACCCTGTGATGCCCGCTGCCTCACAGCCCTCGGGGTCCACGCCCCACCCTTCCCACTCCTGTGACCAGGACGGGCGACACATTCCCCTCTAAGGAATCATTTTGTAAAGAGCCAGCTGATCAGACAGGAACTCAGGATTACAGGTTCTAGAGGTTCTGCTGTAGAAGACCTTCTGTGCAGTGGCTGCAGTGACTGGACACTGCCTGCCGGCTCGCCCCACGCTGGGGGTTCTCTGCAACACCCCTGTGTGCGGCCACAGGTACCCCGCCTTGCAGGGGCTGCACTGGGCCGGGGGCCCCCCAAGCGGGGAACCGGAGCGGGGAGACAGTGGGACCCAGGTGGGCAGTCCTGGGGGGATTGCAGCTGTGGCCCTTGGCTTCCCAGGAACAGAGGCGCGGGCAGGGCCCACCTCCTCCCCCAGGCCGGGCCCACCTCTGCAGCGCCAACTCCGCGGCCAGCCAGTTAGCTATTAATCCATTCAACTCCCGCTGGTTCAATAATCAACCCAGAAAGGTGCGCCTGGCGATAGCCAAACCTGCAGCCAGTTACTGATTAATGCTCCTCCCGGGGTGCCTTTGGACTCCCTCCTGCCCCTTCCTCTGAGGCCCGCACGGGAGGCTGGTGCCCTCACTCCAGACCCACTTGTATGCGGTGGGCCGCAAGTGCTGCTTCTCCCTGGCCCTGGAGGGTGAGCTGTAAGGCAGGAAGGGTCTCACCTCACCCACCCCAGGCGTGCAGCATCCTCTGGCTGGCCCCCCACTCCGCCCACCTCCACGGCCCCGCTTGACCCACGTGGCCAGACACAAGGTCCCAGGCCTGGGGTCCCACAACCACCAAGAAGGCATTTGAACCCAGAACCGGGGGGCACGCCTGGCCCAGCCCCCTGTAGACAGCTGAGCAGCCCAGCTGGGCGGCCAGCAGCGCCGCGGCAGGCAGGCGGCGAGGGGAGCGCCAGTGACATGCAGGAAATGCATGCGCCCGGCGTCTGCACGCAGAGACGGCCGCTGCAGTGACAAGGCCCGGGGCTCATGGACAGTGGGCGGGCAGAGCACTTCCTCTTTGCAGGGGCCGAGCTGGGCCGCGGCAGCATGGGGGCTGGGGCGACCCTCGGCTCACCCCTGGGTCAGCCAGACCCTGGGCTCCCCTCCAGCACCCAAACCCCAGCCCCACCTCCTCATCCCGCCCCCCTCCTGAAACACCCTTCCCTTCCTCGTTCCTGCCTAACCGCCTAACCGCCAGTGCGCAGCTGACAGACGCGAGATCTTCAAACCTCTTTGTCGTTACTAGTATTTTTAGATCACCAGCAGCAAAACTGACTCAAATGAAAACTACAGTGGCAAGTCTGGGACACACAACAGGGAGAGTGGAGCTGCTGGTGGGGGCTGTGCCCGTCACTGTCGCCCCACTGGTGGGAGACCAGCGGGGCCAGGAGGAAGGGCCACCACTGGGGCAAGTGACGCATAAGCCCCAGCCTCACTGTCCCCACCTCGGGGAAACAGGGGAAGCCCGGGGGCCGCACGAGCGAGGACACTCCCTGCTGCCGTGGAGAGCTCTGTAACGTGCACGTGGGCCCAGGGAGCTCAAGATTCGGGGGTTCCTGAGTGGCCTGGAGAAGGCTGGCGGCAGGGGAGGAGCATCAGGGGTCACGGGCCCAGCTGTCTGGTCACAACGGACCCGTCCCCGGGCAGAAGTGGGTGGGCAGGTGCCTAATGGGTGGCCCCCATTCCAGACCCGCCCCTACACCACACCCAAGGCTGCCTTCCAATCGCCCGCGCTCAGTGGACGTCCACCCCCAGGCCCAGCATGCCCTGCTCCAGCCCTGTGCTCCCTCCGCCCTGGGCACCCCCGGCCCTCCCACCAGGCAGGGGGAGCACAGCCACCCCCAGCAGGGGCCGGCGAGCGGTACCTGGCAGGCAGGCGCACTCGTGGGCGGTGTCCCCCGTGGGGCGGCAGGTGCCCCCGTTCTGGCAGGGGGAAGGGCTGCAGGGCACGTAGGGCAGCTCGCAGCGGGGGCCGGTGTGGCTGGCGCGGCAGGCGCAGCGGTAGGAGCCGACCTCATTGTGGCAGGTGCCACCGTGGTGGCAGAGCCCGGGGTTCTGGCTGCACTCGTTGACGTCCTGCCTGCAGGTGGGGCCGTGGAAGCCGGGCGGGCAGCCGCAGATGTACGAGGCCTCGAAGGGCAGGCACTGGCCACCGTTGGCACAGGGGTTGGAGGCGCACGGGTCGGCCTGCTGGCATGTCTTCCCTGGGGGGGCAGGAGCAAAGGGGGTCAGCCGGCCTCCCTGCTCCCCGCGCCAGGCCGCCCCAAGAGCCGGGGGCAGCCTCCAGGCACCACGGAGGAGGTGCCAGCCGGGGATGGGCCCCACGGTGTCGGCTCCTGACACCTCAGGACCCCGACAGCTTAGGGGCTGAGCAACCGTGGCAGGATGCACGGCGGCAGGCGCCCCTCCAGAGCCCGTGTTCTTAACCTCTGGTGCCCGCAGTGACACCACGGCTCCTGCAGGGGGGCCTGCACTCCTGGCAGGAGGGAGGTGGGAGTCTCCCCTTTGCTCACAGAGGCGGGCAGGGGTGGGGCCCTCCAGGGCTGGAGAGGGGCGTGGGGACCCTCCGGGGGGGTGCTCTGCGCCACTTCTGGATCACGGACCCCAACAGCCGAGCAAAACCCTCCCCAGCCACACAGACGGGGCCGGCATCTGCTGTGCGGGCAGCTGGGGGAAGGCCGGGGCCTGCCCACCCCTCTCGAGCGCCACAGCCCCGTCCCCCGCCGGCGTCCTCACCTGACCAGCCCGGGGGGCAGAGGCACTTGTACTCGGTGAGAGTGAGCAGGTCACAGGTGCCGCCGTTGAGGCAGGGGCTGGCGAGGCAGGCGTGGTCGCGGGGCGTCAGGCACAGCGGCCCCGAGAAGCCCAGGCGGCAGCGGCAGGCGTAGTCCACCAGGCCGTCGCGCTCCACCGTGTGACACGTCCCGCCGTTCTTGCAGGGGGCGCTGAGGCAGGGGTTGGGCGCCTGGCATCGCTGGCCCGCAAAGGCCCCGCTGCAGCTGCGGGAGACAGACCGGGGCGGTGAGTGCCCGCCCCCCAGCCAGCCACCCGCCACCAACCCCGGCGTCGGTGGGGCCCCACCCCGGGCAGCGGGCACGGCCGGGAGCAGCCCCTCGAGGAGTGAGGGGAAGTTCTGGGACCGGGGGGGTGGTGGTTGCCCAATATCACTAGTGTGCCAAACGCCACTGAACTGTACGCTTTTAAGTGGTTAATTTTATATTAAGTGAATTTCACCTCCGTAAAGAAAAGCGATTATGTTAATTGGAGAAACTAGAGACCAGAGTGTTCGGTGGGCCCCGGAGTAGGTTTCAGAACTCACGGAGGCATCTGTCTGCACCCTGGCAAGCCACCGAGAAGGGGACCGACCACGCGGGCAGACACGGCCGTTCTCTGCCGAGGGGAACGGTGCTCTGTAAAATCTTTAGTTTCGGGGGCCTGCCTGCTTTTTCTCCTCTTTAGCTTTTCGGTAATGAATGTGCGTTATTTGGTTAATAAAAGAGTTCACAGCTTTTTTTCTTTCAACATCGATAGGATAGCAAACGTGGAAAGGACTGCCAACACGACGTGGCCTGGCTTCCCATTTTCTTCGCGATGTGGAGTTCTTTGTCAGGGGTCTGATGCGCTGGGGACCGAGCTGGTCGGCACCCATCCCCACCCACACGTGGCACCCAGACCCGGCTTTTCCGTTGTGCGGTCAAGGCTTCACGACAGATGTCCACACGACGTCAGCCAGGAGCAGAAACACCCACTGCCCAGCTGGAGAAGCCGGGGTCCAGGAGGACCGCCGCTCTGGCAGGCCGGCACTTCCCCAGGCTGCGACTGGAGCAGGTGAGCCAGGAGGGCGGCGAGCTGCGTCCCCTGCCCCCAGGCCTGGTGCCACGCGTTCCCTGCAGGGAAGGGCTCAGCGCCTGCCCTCCCCACCCCAGGGCCCCCCTTGTCCACCTGTCGCCTCGGCTTCTGGGGGCTGGGCCATAAACTGCCCCCGCGAGGTCACCTCGCGGCCTTGCACTCGAGGAAAAATCTCAGGAAAGGCTCTGGGACCAGCCAGGCATCACTCTTCCCAGCGGCAAAGCCTCTGAGGTGGAACGCTCCTGGCCTGGCCCCCAGCCTGCAGCAGCCTGAGAAGGCGGCCCCAACGCTGGGCCCACAGCTCTGGGCACCTGTGGGCGGGGCCTCCTCCCACCTGGCGGGGCAGCAGGGGGCGCTGCCGGGAGCCTGGGGTCCCCTGGATGAAGAGAGGGCCCTCCTGAGCCCGGACCATCCCACCTTCCAGAGCCCACCAGAACCCCTGCCCCCAACAAATGCCAGCCCCCCACTCCCTCCCCTCCTGCCTGCCCTGGGGGCTAAAATCAAAGCTGCACAGGGAAGAAGGGGAGGGGCGGCCCTGGAGAGGCCCTTCCCCAGGGCTGGCGGTGGCAGTGTGGGGGGGCCGGGGTCTGCGTTTCTCAGCAGCTGGGCTGCTTCCCGTCCCCGTGGCCTGGGAGGCACCTGTCTCCCTGAAGCCTTTTATCTGGGGCTGGGGCTTGGGTAGGGCAGGCGGGGAGGACGCAAAATGGCCACTCCGGCCCACCATCTGTTGCCAGAAGCCAAAAGTCCCAAACCAACTGGCTTAAAGAAAACCAGCTGCCCTCTGGGAGGGGTCCAGGGGAGGTAACTCAGGCCTGAGCCAGTCCGCTCAGGGAGTGGGGGCTGGCTGGCTCCTCGCGAGGGGCACAGACCCCAGCACGCGGCCCCCGTGCCGCTGGCGCCCTGGCACCTTGGCTCCTGCAAGGCCACACCCCGGAGCCTGGGGAAGGCGGTGTGACCCCCACTGTGCGTGGATCCAGTTCCAGGCCGCCTGGTCCCGGCCCGAGTGGCACTGGGAGCCCAGAGCCCTGGGGGTGGGAGGGGGGAGACCCAAGAGGCAGCACCTCCGCCACCTCTCAATGCCCCCCATTGTCAGGCAGGAGCTGGCCGCGGCTCCCACTTGGAGAAAAGGCTCTTTTTTCTTCCCCAGCTACTGACGGAGCAGGCAGGCGGTGCGTGCTGGACAGAGGGTGCTTGGTCATCAAAGCGGGACGGGAGCCAGTCCTGTCCACGCCTCCCTCTCGCCTCTGGGCCCTGCCCCCATCCCGCCAGCTCCAGGGGGAGGGAAGGCCACCCGCATGGGCAAGATGAGGCGGGCCTGCCCCACGGCTTTGAGGGGAATCCACACAAGGCTGCCCAGCACCGTCCTTCTAGGCTAGGCCTCCATCATTGGTCCCGGGGGTGGCGGGGTGGGGGGCCTGCCACCGCTACAGCAGTCCCCTGCTCAGCCGTGTTCCCAAGTGGACCAGACGGGCCCACTCGGATGCACACCCCAGACCCTCCAGCCATGGGGCGGTGTGCTCCTGAACCAACCCCGCTCTGTCCCTTCCTGAATGGGAGCCTCACGTGGACGACTGTGGGAGGATCCGCCTGGACCGGGAGCGTCCCGGCCAACGAGGCTGTATTACGCTGGGCCGGCAAGAGGGAAAACGCACCCAGTAAATCAGGCGTCGGCAGCGCGGACAAAGGGCGGCTGGGGAGCAGGTGTGCCTGTGGCTGGGTACGCGGGCAGCAGCTGCTGCCGGCCCGGGCGCGGCGGCCGCCAACCCCAGTGGGCGGGGCACGAGCCAGGGAGGCCCCTCTGTGGGGGAAGGCAGCAGCTGAGGGGGTCCATTGTCCTCCCCACTCCCGCCCAGGCCTGCCGTGGACCCTGCCGTGAAGGCACGCTGCCCATCCGGGCCGGCTCCGGGGCTGGGCCTGGGCCTGGCCGCCGTCCACCAGCACCCCAGCCAGGGGATGGGCAGGGCCGGAGGGAGGGGCAGCCTCCGGGGGTGGGACTGCAGAGGCAGGTGCTTCGTGGGGTGTGAGGTACGACCAGGGTCTGGCCAGGAGCCTCAGCTGGGAGGGAGGAAGCCCTGAGCCAGGCGGGCAGGGTCTGGGCCTGGGCGGGTGGGGGGCGGCGGAGCAGCTTTCAGCCAGTCCCGGAGGCCACTCCCCAGCGCCTCCCACCCCCGAGTTCTGTCCCTGCTCTGGCCAGCCTCCAGCCATGCCCTCTCTGTCCCCTGGACCTGTCTGCACCTCTCTCCTAGGGTACCCTGGCTGTAGTGCTGGGCTTCCTGGGGAGGCACCCACGGCACCCGCCCTTCCCTAAGAAGGCGGAGGGCCCGTGAGGCTGCTCAGACATGGCCAGGGCCACCAGCACCCGTGAGCGAGCCCCTCACGGCCATTCTGTCCTCGGCACCTGTCCTGGCAGGTCAGTGTAAGTGCCCGGTGGGGACACGTGCCCGGGCTTGGAGAGGGAAGTCACACCCAACACCTGCCATGCGATTCCAGGCCAGGGGCCGTCGGGGGCCGTGTGGAGAACCCGAGACGGGAGGCAAGAGCCTCATGCAGGCTGGATGAGAACCACCCCACCCACCACGCGGCCCAGCCCCTGGCACCCCGGGGCCCATGATGGCTCCCCGTTCCTTGCTCCCCTCCTGAGGGAGGTCACCCCAGCACCTGCTCCTCCACTGGCCTTCTCTCCCAGCCACACACGGCCTGGCCGCCTGGGCGGGGTGACCCGTCCTGGTCCATCCTGGCCAGCGGCAGGTGAGTGACAGGTGGGGCTGAAGGCCCCAGGAGAAGGGCCGCAGAGGGGCCGGCTCCGCCCCCCCCCCCGACCAGCTCCCCGCCCCCCCCCACCCCCCCAACCCCCGCCAGGAGGAGCACCTAATGGCTGCGGCCCGGCCCGGCCTGGAGCTTTGTTCCCGCCTCAAAGTTTCCACCGTGCCGCCCGGCCCTCCCTGCCACACCCCCCCAGCGCTGCTCCATAGAAATGCAACCCCAGAAAGAAGCATCCGGAGGCAGATGTTGCCTCGACCTTTCACCCTTTCACCCGGGACTAATTCTAAATTGTGCTGTTTTCCTTTCTAAGTTAAGCAGGCCATCTGCTGCCCCCAGGGGACAGATGACAGCTCCCTCCTCCCCTCAGTTCCAAGGGGGAGGGACTCAGTACTGAGGAGGGATTTACTCAGTTCTGCCCTCAAGGAGTTTACGGTCCAGTGGGGCAGAGCCAGGGGTGAGCACGGGCCCTGCACCCTGGCCGGGAGCGGTGGAAGGGTGGCCAGGGGATCCGTGATGTGCTGCTGCCCTCCGTCCTTCTGCAGGAGGGACAGAGGTGCCCCAGGGAGGGGCGTCCTGGGGGCTCCCTCAATGGATGGGTGAGACACAGTTCGGTCAAAGGGACTCTGGGGGCCGAGAGGGGCCTCCTCCCGCTCTGCCAGCCCCGGCTCTGCGGTGTGCCCCGCCTGCCTGGGCCTCGGTTTCCTGTGCGGGGAGGGGGTCGAGGGGACTGCGTGGGCTCATAGAAGGCCCCACGCAGAGGCAACCTGGCCACGTGGGCAGAGGAGACTCTCGCTCTAGCCAGCGCTGCTGGATTTGATCTGCACGCAATTCACCGATGCGTCCCTGGGAACATGTTCGCTGCACCAGGGGAGGTGCGCCTGTTTAAGGAAAGCCGCGAGGGACACAAGGGCTCCCCAGGCACAGAGGGCCCCGCCCCACCCCACGCTGCCTGGGGGCCAGGACGTGCAGGACGAGCTTGTAACCCCGGCCGGAGGCCACATCTGCAGGGCCCGGAGTCTGCACCCCAAAGGTGGGCAGGGGCCGCGCCACCCGACACAGAAAGGGACAGCTCTGCAGGTCCCTGGGCCCTGGCCCCCCCACCCCGAGGCAGCCTGCGTCCCGAGCCCCAGAGGGAAGCAGCCCCCGGCTGACTGCAGCCGTCCTGTTCCCACCTGGCTCCACCTGGCCCCGGAGTAGCAGGGAAGGCAGACTCCCCCTGCCCGCCCCTGGGACAGCCCCTCCACCAGCGTCCGTTCCAGCCCATCTTCCCGCCACCTTCCGAAGTCCAAAGTCTCCTCTGGCCGCGGAGGGCAGCGTGGTTACTCACGAGCAACCAAGCGGGGGGGGAGGGGGTTACCCTTCCCAAACACCCGCCCCCAAGCTGGGGGCCACCAAGCCGCCTGCTCCCAGGGAGGCCGAGTCAGGGCCTGGGGTCCCGCCCCCAAGTTGGGGGTCCTACAGCCAAAGGCCCCTCCCACCGCAAAGCTTGGCCCAGCTCCGCCTGCAGCGGGTTCCGGCGAGAAAGCCCTTTCCCCACACCAGCACAGCCTCCTCTCACAGGCTTTCCGCCCAGGACCCTCCAACCCACAGTGTCACCAGGGCCCCTGATGACGGGGGCCAGGGAGCATGGCTGGCTCACCTTGGTACCCGCACTCCTCCCCAGAGGTGGTCCGTGGTGCTGAACAAAGAACACTGAGGCCCGCCGCCAGGCAGGCACGCCCGCCCACCCCTGGGCAGCTTGGCCGGGCGGTTCTGAGACCCCTGTCCCAGCCCAGGCGACTGGGGCCACCTGCAGACTGAACAGGGAGACTGAGGCCAGGAGAGAGCAGGACAGGGGGCGCCAGACTCTGGGTCCCCAGCTCCTCCCCCAGAGGGGGGGGTCAAGGAGCCCAACTGTGTTCCTGGCCAAGGCGTGGGGGGGCGGTCCTGGGCTCCTCTGGGCAGAGGCCAGTCCAAGGCCCCCCAGATCCCAGTTGAGGGGTCACACCTTCCAGGAGGCACCAGCTGCTAATGGGTGATGTGCTCACGGCAGGTGTGGGCGTGCGCTCGGTGACATCTGCTGGCCGCCCCCCACTGCGCCCACCCGGGGTCCTGGGGTCCTTCCTCACTGGGAACAGCCAGGACAGCTCAGCTCTGGGGAACAGAGCCCCCCGGGGAGACATGAGCGCCAGGGTGAGAGGGCGCCCGGTGCCTCCGACGGCCCCTTGTCCTCACCTCCCCAAAGCCCCCAGGACGAAGAGCCACGGCAGGCCAAGTCCCCAGGTTTCTTTCAAGCCTGCAGGATCCTTTGTCCAGATACCTGTCTGAGGGACAGGCGGGGTCCCAGCTGTGACGCTGCTGTGCCCGAGGGGCACCTGGAAGACGGCCCTCTGCACTCCCCTCATCTCTGCCACTTTCTGCTTCAGGGGGTACCCACCCACCCAGGGCATGGGTCAGGTGGGGGTGTGCCTGGGTCAGCCCGGAGCGTGGTTGGTCCTCCATGGGTCTGGAGGCTACAGTGTGGGACTGCTGCCCCCTTGCCCGACCTGCCGCCCCACTGCCCCAGGAAGTGACTGCAGGGGGGCCGGCCAGCACCTGGCTGAGCTGTGGTCTCCCTCCAGCCTGTGCAGCTGCTGGGCTGGGGCAGCTCAGAGCTGCGTGGGGTGGGGGTACCTGCCCTGGCTCCCAGGGCCTCGGGAAGGAGGAGAAGGGCAGTCAGGGCTGCAGAGGGACGGGGGACCCTGGAAAGGGACCAGCCAGGTCTGATGCAGACAGACCCCAACCCCGAACAACAGTGATCCTCAGCCCAGAATGGCAGCAGCGGGCAGAGGAGGAAACCTGGTCCCCGGCGGGGTGGGGTGTGGAGCCGCTCGGCCCCAGCAGCTGCTCCCAGCACTCTCCGCTCTTTGTCTTGAATCTTTCTCCCAAGTTGCATCTTTGGATGGTTTAAAATATGCTGGAAATAGGAAGTGCCGGAGCACGGGGAAACCCTTTGTGTGTGGGACGGAAGCCGTCCTCCCGGGAAGCCACCTTTCCCACTGCAGGGAAAACAATGCCCACCCGCGGCTCACGGCCCCCCGCGGCGCTCAGAGCTGCCCCACCCTTGACGTGGGAAGTGGCTTGCCCGTCTGAAGGGCCGGAAGGGCCGGTGCAGAGGTCAAGTGGCTTCCCGGAGATGGTCCAGCTGCAGCGGGCAGAGGCAACCCAGACCCACCCATGGGGCAGGGACGGCCGCTGCTTGGCCAGCCCCCCCCACCCCATCCCCCGGACACTGCAACACTGCAAAAGGCACAGCCAACGGGGCCAGGGTGTCCTGGGAACGGGCTGTCCCGAGAGAGCCCCGGGGGCTGTTGGGCGTGTGAGAAGAGCCTGCTGCCCCCCCCACGCCCCCACTCTGCTGGGGGAATTTACCAACCACCCCCAAAAGATGAAGCCTGAAGCTGGAGAAAGGCTGGAACGGGCGTCCTTCCCTGGGCTCACCCCAACGGCCCCCCGAGACCCACGTGGACGAGCCTGCTGCCCCCTACGGCCAGGGATCCCCACAGCTGCCGGGGCCTCTGCTCCCAAGCAGGACGGAGCCAGACCTGCGTCCCCAGACGCTCGCTCGGACGCGGTGAAGGGATGGATGCGCGCGCGGCCTGACGCCACGGGGCGGGCTTAATCCAAGACTCGACTAATGAAGTCGGCGACTGCAGACCGAGCTCCGCACCAAAGCCAGAGACCATTCTGCAACTCCCCGCCTCTGCTCTCAGGAGCAGATGCCACCCCGGGGGTTCGGGAAGAAGGAAGGGTGGCCCGGCGGCGCCCCTGTCCTCTCCCGCTGACCAGGGCAGACGCTGGGGGCAGCCCCGCGTGTGTCCAGAGTCTGGTCAAGAACGCAGGGGGAGGACACCAAGGACCCCGTGACATGGGTCCCAGAATGAAGAAACTGTGGACGCCCCTCCCCAACTCCCGGACCTCCTTGGACTCTGCCAGCTGTATCTCGTCTTACTCTTGAAACGGTCCTGCAAGGACACACTGGGCCCATTTTACAGATGAGAAAACCAGGGCTCAGCCAGGTTATGCCCACGGCACCACCTGGATTTGAATGCAGCTCTTAACCTCTCCTGCCCCCAAGGGTGGCCCGACGCCGGCCACCAGGGCGCAGTCAGAGCACGGCCGTCCCCCTAGAGGCAGCTAAAGGGCCAGAAGGCGCTCCCTGGGTAGAGGAGGAATGTGTGGGTCCCCTGCACCCCAGCTGTCCCCCGCCCCCTGCCCCTAGCAGCCTGGATTTCTTGCCTGACTGTCGCCTGCTCTCCCCAGACCGGGAGGGCCGGAGCAGACAATGCATTCTTACAACCCCACAAATCAGCTGAAACTCAAAACCCCAGATTGGGGGGGTGGTGTCTGGGTGAGAAGCCTGGGAACTGGGGAGCTCCCAGCCGGTGGGTGGGACTGCTCTGGGCCCCGGCTTCCCTGCACCCCTTCCGGGCAGCAGGAGGGTCCCACCAGTGCCGACACCTGTCACCACCCTCACCCACAGTGCCTGCGTGGCCTTCCTTCCTGTCTTGTCTGGCTCTGGGGACGGAGGGAACGGAGGCCACAGCCAGCCATCCCCAGGCCAGGCCAAAGGAGAGCCGGCCCCTGACTGAGCCGCTGCACAGGGAGCAGGCTTCCGGGGGATCCCAGGGCCCACCACCAGCGACCCTCTCTCTGGACCCTTCTCCCAGCTCAGGCAGGCCACCTGCCCACCGCCACCCACCCCACCCAAGGCACACCACCAGGCTCCCGTGCCCCCCCAGGATCTCGTGCCCCCCCAGGCTTGCACACGGGCCCATGGTACCCCTGGCCATCCACTTATAGCCCTTGCTCTCACCCCAGGCCCAGCACAGTCCCCAAGGCACCGGGGGCACAGCAAACACCAGAAGACAGAATCCTGCCAGCTGCACCCAGGCCTGCGTGGGACAGGCCTGCACTGTCACACCCTGGGGCCACCCGGGCATCCTGGGCCAGTTGGTGTGGGTCTAGGGCCGTCTGGGGGGCTCTTCCCTGTGGGGAAAGCAGTAGGTTCTTGGGTGGGGCATGACCTTCTGCCCTTGCGTGACCTCGCCCAAATCCTGAGCTCAGCTGGTCTCTGGGAGAGCTTTCTGGACGAAGCCCTGGAGTATTAGGAACAAGCTCCAGTGTGGAGTAAAGCTAAGCCGACACGTCCCATCGGGATCAATCCACGGGACCACCACATGGGACCGATCTGTGATACTTCTCATAGGGGAGCTCAGAGAGGTGAGTGAGCAGCCCAAGGTCACACAGCCCAGCACAGGCCGTGCTGTGGATGGCCGCACCATCCCAGCGCGGCCGGGCGGGAGCAGCGTGCTGGAACGGGGGAAGCCCAGCGCCGGGCAACCGGCTCAGACCGAGCCTCCCTGCGTCCTGCAAGCCGGGCCTTCCCGAAACCTGCATCTGCCCACCTGCCTCCACTCCCTGCTCCGTGCCCACGGCTCCAGCCCCCAACCAGGCGCGCACGCCACGCCACATACCTCCACATACCTGCCGAGGGCCTACGCTGTGCGGCCCTGGACCCTGGACCACCCGGGAGGACGCCGCCATGGTCTGGGCCCCTGCCGTGGTGGATGCCGGGACACACAGCCCTGCCTGGCCTCCCCCGTCTGGCTCTCAACCAGACAGGCCTGGGGCCACCCTCATCCTGACCCCGGAGGAGGAAGTGAGGGGAGCCCCGCCCTGTGGGGCCGCCCCCTAGGAGCCGGTCCCGGCCTGGGGAGCGGGGTAATGAGACCCTCGGCTGACCCAGAAGGCCCAGAGGTAGTCACCTCCCCCAGCCCTCTGGACGGACGGGAGACGGAGGCCCCAAGGGGCGGAAGTGTGGCCAGGCCCCCACCTGTCCCCGCCTTAGCCCGGCCTTTAGCTCAGCATCGCTCTTACTGAAAAGCTCTCAGGGAAAAACACACACACTCAAAACTCTGGCTTCTCCCCCAAACCTCTCATTTCCAGTAACTGTGCAGTTTCCGCTTATCAACAACCGAAACAGAGAGGAAATGGTGGGAGGCAGGTCCCCGTGCCCCAGGCCCTGCTGCTGGGGTGCTGACAGATCTTCCCAGAGGCTGCCGCCCACCTCCTCGCACACGCGTCCCCCCGCGGGCCCTCGACGATCTGCCGGGGCGGCCAGGGTCCAGGGCAGCGCCGCAACCTCCCGGCAGCTTCTGGGGCCCAGCAGGCTGGCCGATGCTGAAACGGGGCAGGGGGCCTCCCCGGGGCCCGGCAGAGGGGCCGCCGCTCGGCTGTGACGCGTGCTGGCCCACGATCGTGGGGTGAAGGAGGCGGGAGGCCGGGAGGGATCCCTGGAGAAGGGGACGGCCCTGGGCCCGAGCGGCACCTTGGCACCAGGCCCAGAGCCGGGGCTCTTCCCAGCCTCCAGCTGCCTGTCCCCCACCCAGCGTGTCTCAGACCCTCAGCCCCTCTCCCAGGCCCACCGCCCTCACACTAAGGCCCATGTGACGACGCGGGACCTGCCTGCACGAGGCCTCGCCTGGGCTGGGTGAGGCTGGCCTTTCGTGCCACCTGTGCGGCGAGAGTTTGTTCAGCAAATCACAGTGTCAACAGAGGGACAAGGGACCGTTTACCCAGCTGAGAAGAGCAACCAATTCAAGCCCTTCAGAGACACACGACTGACACCCAGCCCGGTGACAGACGGAGCAGGAGGGACAGGCGGGGACGAGGCTCCCACACTCACGGAGCCAGGCCAGACTGCGTGCGGCAGGGTCACAACGCGGCCGTTTCTTTGGCGAAAATCCCGACAACAGAGCTGGCCCTGGGCCTGGCCTACTGCCGGTGAGAGCAGCTCCCACCCGGCGCCCACCTGTCTCCGGGCAGCCGTGGGGGTGGGGGTGAGCTCTGTGAGTGCAGGTTCTGGAGCAGCGTTTAGGCCTGGCACCTGCCCCACGAGGACTCCCAGATCGAGGCTGGCGGGGGCTGGGGGCCTGCCCGAGCGACTCGCAGGTTTGGGAACCGCCGTGTAGGCGTTGGAGGTGAGGCCTCTCCAGGGCATCCCCCGCCCCCATCAAGGCCCGCTGGGAGCCAGGACCCCGGGCACTCCTTCCAGGAAACCGTGAGGGCCCCAGAGGGCTGCCACCATCGCTCAGGCGGAGAGAGGCTCCAGGTCAGACCTCCAAAGACGGCCCCCAGCCCCAGCCCGGGAGAGCCCAAGGCGCCACAGTGCAGCACGTGGCAGGGGCCCCGGGAGGCCTGAGCCGCAGGAGAGGCCGGACCCTCTGGAGGTGTCCACACCCCACCTGATGGGTGCCCACTCAAGGCAGCAGCTTGGTGTCAGGAAGGGAGCGGGGAGCAGGCAATGCTTAACCTAATACACTCCAAAGTGTGGACGACAGGATGATGACCCCTGCCCCCAAGCCTGGGGGAGTGGACGGTGAGGTCGAGGGCCCCCTTTCCCAGAATGCTTCCATCGCAGGGGCAGAGGGTGCGGGTGGGGAGGAGACCCTCAGCAAGAAGGGACCACTCAGTGGTGAAACCCTGGGAAGGGGTTCTGTTCCCGTAGTTCCATGTGTCCCAGAGTTGCACAGAGAGCTACCCCCACCTGTGATGCGGGGACCAGCTCGACCCTCCCCACTGGGGCCGAGCAGGTATCCAGATGCTAACACCGTAGGAGGGCCACTTTCTCAAGGGCCCGCGGGCCCCTCTGGTGCCCTGTAGGAAACACGGAGCCTCCCTGAGCCCCGAGGGCCACTTGGAGGGGACCCATCTGTGGCTAAGAGCGAAGGGCCAGGCCCCTGGCCCTCTCTCCTCTCACACAAGGCTGAGTGCCTCCTGCCAGGGGTACACCCAGTAACTCTGAGCTGACCCTGAGGGTCCAGGAAAGGATGTGCTACCACCCCAGGGAAAGGCTGGGAAGCGGGCAGATGACGTGGGCAGGGGCCGAGGGTCTCAGCCTTGCTCCCCAACACGTCCAAAGCCTTACCGCCCACCGCTGCCCCTAGCTGCTCCTCCTGCCTGCGGCTGCACTGCCTGCTGACCTATCCCAGCCCCTCTGCCCGCTGCCTCCACGGTGGACTCACTCCAAGGTCGCGGCAGGCCTGGGGCACCCGGGCGAGGGGTGCCCACAGCACCGGCCTCGCACCGCAGGCGGTGAAGGCGTCTGCCCTGAAGTCTGGCTCTGAAACAACGAGCCCCCTTCTCCTGCACAGACCGGGCCTGTGTCTGCCTTGCCCGCCCAGACCCAGCCCCGGCACCTAGTAAGTGCTCAATAAAAGTCCACTTTCCCCTCGCATTCCTGACGCCGGGCAGGTGGGGCGCTGGCCCTGGAGCCCCGTGTGCCCCTCCTCTGGGCCCGTTGGCGCTCGGCCGGTGCCAGCCAAGGCCCAGGGGCAGGAGCCGAGGCCGCAAGCTGACGTGGAGCCCTGAGCAGGCTGGGACCGCGGGCACGCTGGGCCATCCTAACGAATACACCCAATATGTGCCAGGCCCCACTCGAGGGGGCTCCGTGGCTGCCAGGCGGACGGCCACACAGGCACAGAAATGAGCACCAACTCCTCCAGGAAGCCTTCCACACATCTACCACCCCCAACACCCACCTCCTCTGGACTTCTGTCCAAGACCGCATAAGGACTAGGAAGCTGGTGTCACCGCCAGCCAATCCCTGACAGTCTCAGGCAGGTCAAGTCCAGCGCCCAGAGGAGCGAGGCACGGACACGCGCACTGAGTGAAAGAAGCCGGGTAAGAGAGAGGAGAGGCATGAGTCCACGCGTGTGAAATGTCCAGAACAGGGAACGCCAGCGACAGACAGTAGATGAGTGCTCGCCAGGGGCTGGCGGGGAGGAGAAAGGGGAGTGCCTGTTTAATGGGTATGGGATTTTGTTCCGGGTGATGAAAAAGCTCTGGAACTAGGTAGAGGCGATGGTTCCACAACCTTGTGAATGTACTAAATGCCACTGAAATGTACACTTTAAACGGCTAAAATCATAAAACTTAGGATATGTGCAAACTGACCACCAAAAAGCAAATATCGATCCCCCCCAATCTAGTCGTCAGCTTCCTGGGTTCTCAGAGAGCAGAGTCGGGGAGGGTGGCAAGGCCTCGAGAAAGGAGATGCCAGGGGAGAAGCCAACAGGAGCCACTCTGGCAAAGGGCCTTCCTCTGCCCGCCAGCCCCTCCTCTGCAGTACCTGTCAATCACTGCTCCCTCTCTAGTGGGTGTGTCCCCAGCCCAGCGGGCCAGGCGGTTAAGGACACCAGAGCCCAGAGCTGGCCCCAGACTGGCAGAAGCTGCCCTGCTGCACAGCCAGGTCTGATTCCTGGGCACCTCTCCACTCCACCTCTCCACCTCTCTCCCACCACGCTGCTGCCCACTGCCACCATCCGGGCATCTACAGGCCCATCCCAGGGTCCTGCTGGGATGCAGTTGGAAGGGAGCTCCAGGGGCCACCTAACCCCACACCCTCACGTACAGAGGAGGAACCTGGGGCCCAGAAAGGAGACGCGAGTCTCAGGGGGCACAGCAAACCAGAGCCAGCTGGCTCCGTATCTGCTAGATTGCCTGCGGCGGGGCATGAGGTGGGGCCCACCAGAGACAGCCCCACTGGGAGCTTCAGGACCGTCAAACACATCCTGACCCACAGTCGTGATGCCCCGAAGCCAGCCACTCATTAAAGCCTCTGGAAAGAGTCTGAAAAGTTCTGGATATGCCCATACATGAAGGCAAAAGCTGATGCAAGCTGGCCTCAGATCCCCACCCCCTTTCCCAGCCTCTTCATCTCTCAGCCTCAGTTTTCCCCACCTGAGGAAACTGGGGGTTTAGAAAAAAGCAGAGCTGGCCACCACCCCAAGGGGGTATGAGCCTGGTGAAGAAAAGTCTGCCAGGGGTTTTATGAGGCCGGATAAAAGCAGCTGTCTGTGTGTGGAGGCATTATCGTTACATTATTGAGGAAAGCAATCAGGATACTCAATCAACTCTGCAAAGCCACAACTTTCACTATTTATAGACAAGACACGAAGCAGGAAAGGTGCCCTCCTCAGCCCAGCCCGGCACTGCCCAGTGGGCCCCACCTGCCAGCAACAGCCATGGCCACCCCTCAGAGTCACAGTCAATGAGGAACAGAGACAGTCCCAGCTCTCATGGGACCTTCAGACTGCCACCCAGCACTCGGGGAGTGGAGCCGTGACGCCCTCTGGACCTGCCCCCCACCCCTCCACTCCGGCTTCCTGGGGTCCCAGCACCCAGCCCACGCCCCCCGCCACCCAGACCCCGCTCAGCTGTCCTGATGAAGAGCTTCTCCTCCATCAGCTATTTGCCCTGCCCCACTCTCTTCCAGCTAAGGGCACAGTTTTCTTTTTTTCTCTTTGTTAAAACACGTCACTATTATTTTCTCAATGGAAAAAACGTTGGCTGCTGTACAGAGGCAGGGCCAGGCCCCAGAAGGCACCTTCCTGCAGAGATCGCGTGTTCCTTGATGTCCCTCTGCAGTCAGAGGCAGGAGGCGAAGCTTTCTAGCTGACGCTGTGCGTTTACCGTGTGTTTTTCTAACCCTGCGTCCTTGGAGCCCGGGCGCTGCATAAACAGAGGAAGTCCTGTACAGACCTTGTTCGCTCTCAGCCTAGGAGTGAGGATGAGAATTAACCTGTTCCTCCCCCCGCCCCCCCACGGCTCGCCCAAGGCTCGCAGGTGACTCACTGGAAACAGACAGACCAGGTGACAGAGACGCAAAACGTTCCATCCCTCTGCAGCCCGGCAGCCGAGTCACTTCCACCCGACCCTCTGAACCGCCTCTTTTAAGGAAGTTGTCGTCCCCGCCCTGCTTCCTCACAGAATGGCCAGCGAGGGCCCGGGGCAGTGCAGGCAGGATGCAGCAGTGGTTAGGAACACACGCTCTGGAGAAAGAGTTAGGGCTGGGCTCTACTCTGCGCTGTGTGATGCTGGGGCCAAGTGCCAACTTCTCTGTGCTCCGTTACATGCCTGATTCCCGTGGTTACGGGGTTGCTCCGAGCCCCACCCACCGTGCTCACCTCCACCTGACACGCCACGTGTTCATGCTGCCTCTCCTGCCCCCACAGCGGAAAGTGAACTCCATAAGGGCAGGGACTGTGTCTGCCCTGAGCCCACGGTGCCCAAGTCCAGAGAAGAGCCCAGCACACGACAGGCGTGCAGAACTGCAGAAGCAAACAAGGAAGGCACCGATGGGAGCCATCGTGGGCGATGAAGTCCTCCAAATTGGCCAGCCCCTCCCAGGCAGCACGCCGGCTGGGACCCAGCAGGCTGCACCTTTCGGGTTCTCTGAATTAACTCATTAGCCAACTAAACACTCTCAAATGAGGATCCTGAAACCAGCGGCATCAAGTCAAAAGGAGAAGACAGGGAGGAAACGGGCCCTTGCCCTGTGCCTGCTGCGCGCCCCTCTTACGCAACCTTACACATCACCGAGAGATCAACCGTGGGTCAGCCCCGAAGGACAGACTGGGGGAGGGAGGGGTCTGGATTCAGGTGACCCGATGACCTGAGGTCACGAAGCCACTGGGCGGCAGAGCCAGGCCTCAAACACAGGATCGTCCAAAGCTGAGGGCCACCACACGCTGGCTGGCCGGACTTCCCTCCCAGGTACTCTGGGTGCGACGACGGTGCACCCCACTTCTGCGATCACCTGGAAGACGCCCTGGTAAAATTCTGACTTTCTCGCAGGCAGGGGGAGCGTCTGAGCCATCCTGGGGCCTCAGCTCCCAGCCCAGCACCGGGCAGCACCCCCCCCCAACAAGCCTTTCCGACGGAAAATGCACGCTCACCCCACAGATGGCAGCCCCCAGAGGCCTTCCCACACTGCCACCCCAATCAAAAGGAAAGAGGGGGCGCCCACTTCAGTATCTCCTCAGCACTGATGGGGCGGCATGGAGGCTGGAGACGCGCAGAGGGTCGCGAAGACCCGCCTTAGCCTGCCCCCCCGGGCCACCACACGCAGCCACTGTCCAGAGACAGCACTCCGCCCCTGGGGACACGCAGCCTTCCCGCCGCGGCCACTGGCCAGCCGGGCACTGGCTCTCTGTGACTTCCCGGGGGGGCCTTCGCACCAACACGAACCTCTTTTTCCCATCCTGAGCCCTGCAGACACCTGACTGGCAGCTTCTGGGGAAGGCTCCTTCTCTTTCGGGTGGAAACAGATGAGTCACCTGCTATTAACGCGCCTGGCACAACGACACCACCGTTTCCCACGCCCTGGCCATGCGGGAGCCAGCACATCAACAAGGAAGTCAAGGAACTTTCTGAGGGTCCTGGCTGGACACTGCCGAGCTGGGACGCACAGCCAGGTCAGCAGGGCTCCGGAAGCCCGCACCCGGACGCCTTTGAGGCAAGAAAGCGGCTCCCCTCAGCTGGGAGAGCAGGGCCCCCCCAACGAGCAGACCTCCCGGGGCCTCCGCGCAACGGTGGGTGACGGGCGAGAGCGGGAAGGCACAGGCCCCGGGGTGGCCGCAGCACCCCCCGAACTGCCCGGTGAGCCTGGACCCCTGCCTGTCCAGAGCCGGGACCGGCCCGCGGCTCTGATACCCTTGCCTCCCACCCGGGGTGCCCAGTGGTGCGGCCTCTGAGGACGGCGCTTCCGTTCATCTTCCAAGTGGCTCTGTGGGGTGTGCACAATGGGGTCTCTGTGTGCCGAGCCCGGCCGGGTGCCAGGCCAGACAGGCGGGCTTCCCGCCAAAGGGGGGGGGGGGGGGGGCGGGGCGCCGGGCCCAAGGGAGGAGAAAGGCGGTCACCACAGCCCTGATCCCTGGCTGTCTTGGGGGGCAGGACTCCCAAAGTGCCCAGGCTTGGAGAGCGGGAGAGCACGCCCCCGTCCCCCTGAAGTGCCTCACTCTGAGGCCAGCGAGTAAGCTGCAGCAGCCTGTACCCCAAGGCACCCCCTTCCCCGCCCAGGCAACACTCGGCTGGAGCTTTGGCCCCGGGAGGCCCCGGGCTGTCCCGGCTCCCCGGTCACACAAGAAGAGACTGCTCCCACTTTCCCCAGCACGGCACTCCCCCCCACCCTCCCAAAGCCCTCTGCAGAAACGCGGAGGCTGCCCTCCGCCCCTACACATAGACACCCCCCCCCCCCCCCCCCAGTGAGCTGAGCGGCCAAGCTGTAGCAGGAGCTCGAGGGGCGGCAGGGAAGGAGTCTGCATTCTGGGAAGCCACGCATAATTAATCACCCAGCATTAATCCACCTCCCCAACAATAGCCACTGCACTTCCACTGAATCCCAGCTGTCGGTCTCTGAATGAAAGGAAACAAGATTTAGGGCATCAAGCGTCGGTGAGGCTTCTGCAGGAGAAAAAGGCCCCCAAAAAGCAAAAAAAAAAAAAAAAAAAGTAGTGCGCATTCATTAGTGTCTGACAAAGACACAATGCACTTTGTCCATTAAACTGCTCACAGACCTGCTTAATTGGCTTCAGTCTGGGGAGGGTGGGAGGCAGTGGAAGGAGGGGGCTGCTTGCCCACTGGCTGGGCAGGCAGTGAGCCCGGGCTGGGGGTTGTCAAGGGAATGGGTCCCCAGCAGTTGGAATGAGGGTGCGCCAACTCGGCAGCCACTTGGGCAGCCTGGGGAGGGGGGCGTTTCTCCAGCCACCAAGCACCTCCTCGTTATTCCCATCAGGGACGAACTCAAGTTGAAGGGCATCAGCCACAGCAGAAAAACTTCCCTCAGGCTGACTGGTACTCAGAGGCAGGCGGCCAGACAGTAGATTCTAACCAGATTACCCGACCACAGACCTCAGTTCACAGCTGAGGACCCAAGGCTGGGAAGGTGAAGGGCCAGCCGGTTAGGAGGCCAGAGCTGCAGATGCCAGGACAGAAACCAAGTTTCTGGCAGGCACTCCCACCCCCACACCCAACGGAGGTGGGCACAGCCAACAAGACGAGTTCCAACTTCCCTTCCCCAACCTCACCTGAGGCCAGAGAGAAGTAGGCGGGGAGGGCAGAGGGCTGGGAAGGGTGGGTTAGGCTTTGAAATAGTCAGTTTCTTGCTGTGAGGCATCACCTGCCCAGGAGGCGCTCACCTGCCCTGAAGAGGTACTCCCCGGTTGGCAGGGCGGTGAGGGCTGGGCCTCTCTACAGATGTTCCAGAGCCTCCCCGGCAGGTCAAATTGTTTCTCAGGGACTTTGGAAAGAAATGGGGTACCAGCGATTCCCACCTAGCTCCCCGGGAGCCTGAGGTGGCCCACAAAGGAGCGCTCCATCCTCCATGGGCCAGGCCAGCTCCACACGCAGCATAATTGCTGGTGATTAAGTAATTGCCAGACTTTGTCCAATAAAACTAGCACGTGACCGCGCCCAGCCTTCTGGGCCATCTCCAGAAGACAATGGCCTAGTGTTCTGTCCCTGCTGGCCCGCTGCAGAAGGCAGGGGCTCTGCTCCCGACAAAGCAACAGGTCCCTGCAGGGGCGCATACTCACACACAGGCCTCAGTGCCGTTGGGGAACACTTCACACTTCCCGCCATTCAAGCAGGTCTCGCTGGGCTGGGAACATCGCAGGCCTGGGGAGAGGCAAAGGGAGACGTCAGCCTGGCCAGCACCCCAAGGGGCACTGCCCACCCCTCACCTCCTGTCATGGGGTTGCTGGGGGCCGGGGGCCTCAGGAAGCTTGGCATGAACCCCAAGGGGATTCAACATTCAGCCCAGAGTTCTGGGGTCAGCAATGGAGGGAGGTGGTGTGGTGGGTGGCGGGTGGCTAGGTCACGCTCCAAGTGGAGGCGGGGTGGCCTGAGACGCCTCGGGGACAGCAGTGGAGGAAAGCTGGGATGACCCTGGGCCACGCTCCCAAAGTTCTCACTCCCCGCCCCGTCTTCACTGCGGACCCTGGCTGGGCTGGGGCCCCTATCCAACCACCAGGATTGTCTTGCTGTTCAAACAAGTTCTTCGAGGGGGCGGCGCTGAGTGGGGGGTGGGCAGCCCTGGCCACACTCAGCTCCTCCGCTCGTGGGAAAATGCGACAGCTGCAAGGCCCGCTGCCCCTCCCGCCAACAAAGCGCCGGCCGGAGGAATCAGAGCGGCCCATTGTCGCGCCAGGGCCGCCTCCTGGGGCACCGGGACTGCACCCCGGGGACCGGGCCGCGCCTCCACGCCCCCACTGACACCCAATACCAGCTCCCCAGGGCGGGCATCTTCAGTGGCAGCCCCCCGACACACACACACCCAGGGGAGGGAGATGAAGATGCTTCATTTGGAAGGAATTCGACCCCATTCCCTGGAAGGGGTCAACTAATCAAGCCCCTCCCTCTCCCTCTTACCAGGGCTATGTAAATTAAGCCCCCCATAGGGGCCGGGGCAGGGTGTGACACGGAACCCTATCTTCAGGAACCTGGGAGCTAATACTCCCTCCAACTTTTAGGGGAAGAGAAAAATTAATCACCATCCGATTCCTCGGAGATCCTATTGACGTGAAGTGGAGAGAGGAATGACCGACACCCCCCCCCCGCCGCCCCCCGCAAGGTTTCCAAACTTGAACTCCACAAAGTGAAAGTCCCACAAGTAGCAGCTGTCTTCCGCACACACACACCCACCCCCCAAATTGTGAGCCGGGATGGGGGCAGCGACCCGGCGTGGGGAGGGGACACCGCGGGCGGGGCGGCCAGGAGCCCGGGGACGCCTGGGTCCGCGCCCCTCGCCCCGGCCCTGCGCAAACGCTCTTACTCGGGAAGGAGGCCGGGCCCGCCGGGCCCGCCCAACTCCCCTCTGCCCACCACGCCCGGCGGCCGGATCCGGCAGTGCGGCTCCGTAAAGACCAGCGCGGCGCCCCGGACCCCACGCTCCACGCTCCACGCCCCAACATCCGCCCCCAGCGCGGGCAAGAGGCGAAGAAAAAAGATAAATGGCCCCAAAGCAACAGGAAACCAAAACCGACTCGATTCAAATCGAAAAGTAGTAGGCAGCTCGTCCGTCCGCCCCGGCGGCGAGCCCCACGCGCGGCTGGCGAAGGGCGAGCCCAGGACTGGGTCTCCCGGGCCCCCAGAGGCCCACGCCCGGCTTCAAACCCGACTTCAAACCCGGCCCCAAACTCGGTTCCAGGCGCGAGCCGCCTGAGTCCGCCCCGATGGGGCAGGCGGAGCGGGGGAGGGTCAGTCCTTCTTCCCGAGCCCGGGACTCCGGCCCCTACCCTGTCCCAGGTCGCCCGGTCCCCCTCCCCACCCTGGCCGCCCGCTCCCAGCCACCCGGGGCGCGCGCCTAGGGCGCCGCCAAAAGTTTCCGAAGGCGCGGAAAGTTGCGGGCTCGCGGCGGGCGGTCGCCTACCTCGTGCGGCGAGCGCGGGCAGCAGCGCCAGGCAGAGCAGGGGCGCCAGGAGAGGCGGCATGCCTGCCCGCCGGCTGCCCGCTGCGTCCGGTGGCGGCCTCCTGCGCCCGGCCGGCGGGGCTCGGGCGCACACGCGCGCGCAGGACTGTCCCACGGGCGGTGGCGGCCCGCTACTGCCCTCTCCTTCCTGGCTGGAGGGCGACGCTGCGCTCTCGCGGCCTCGCCGGCCCGTCTCCGCGCCCACGATCGTTCCTCCGCTGCGCCCGCGCCCCGCGCCCTGCACCCCGCACCCCTGCGCTCCCTCCCACGGCCGAGGCACTAGTGAGGCGCTGGGCCGCCGTGCGCTCCGCCCCCGCCCCGCCGGCCCCGCCCCCGGGTCCCGCCCCCGCCGATCCCTCCGCAGCCGTCGCCCCCTCCCTGGCCGCGCCCCTCCGCGCGCCTGGACCAGCCCTGCGCCTCCTTGGTGTGGGGCGCGCGTCCCGAACCCGGGTCCTCCGGGGTTGGGGGCCGCGGCGGTGCGGAGCGGGGTCGGGGACCGGCCCTAGGGACTACTTCTCGTTCGAAAGTTTTCGGAAGCCAAAAGTTTGGTCCGTGACTGCGGAAGGATCCGGCTCTGTCCTCAGCCGCGCTTGGCGACAATTGACAACGATTTGCATCTCAATAGCGGAGGAGGCGCGGGGCGAGTGGGGAAAGGGGAGCCTGCGGGAGGCCGTGCCCCGCGAGGAGCTGGGCCCCGGCAGGTGGGGAGGAGCTGCCGAAGCCCCGTTTGGGGACCCTGGGAGGCGGGCTCTGGGCGAAGTCGCGCCCTCGGCAGTTCTGGGTGCACCCCTGGCCCGGGGCTCCAATCTCAGGAGCCCGTGGTCGCAACTTTAAGCCTCTGAGAGATCGAGCCCAGACACCCGTGGCTGTGAAGTTCGGGGCACTTGACCCTGAGGGATGGTGGCACCAGGGCCGCAGCCTCTGCAAAGGGGGCTCTGGGTGCCCCAAGGAAGCATCCTGGGGCCAATGCCTGGCCAGGCGGACTGCGCACCAGCTCCCCCCGGGAGGGACCCGCCTCTAGACGCCCCTTGGTCACTGTTCTACCCCTTCTCGGGCGCCTCCAGCCTAAGGAGCCCGGCAAAGCACCCGTGGGCCGAGCAGACCTGGTGCTAGCACTCACGCAGCCCTGGGCCCCTCCCACGTGCTCCTGCCGGATGATTTATTTCTCCACCACGATGCCAGATTTGGACATCCTGTGCCAGCCCCGGTTAAGTGCTGGGCGTCCAAAATGCCTGCCATAGACCCTACTAAACCAAAGTTTACAGCCTCGCACTGGGTACAGACTCGGCCCTGCGTTGGGGGTGGGGGCTTCCTGGAGTAGGTGATACCAGAGGGGAGCCTTGAAGGCTGAGAGGGACCTAGCAGGGTAAAGGGTCCAGGGCAGGAGAACCCTCAGGAATGCAGAAATCCCAGAGGCTGGCTGAGAAGCAGCCCTTGCCAGGGAGGCCCAGAGAGGTGGGCAGAGTGGGGTTGCCTGGTCGTGGGCAGATCGCACACCTGACCCCGGCCCGCCCTTCTTGGCACACCTGTTGCGGGGCACTGGTGGCAGCTGGGCTGCTGCTGGGAGCACAGGAGGGACAGCCGGTCCAGGCCCCTGGGCAGCTGCCGCTGAAGCCACCCTGGCCTGCAGCCTCCCAGAAGCTGGCGGCGTGTCTCAGAGCCCGGGGTAGCTTCTCTTGGGGTCGGTGCCCAGGAGAGAAGGCGTCTGGAGACAGCAGAGATGTTTATAGAACGGCAGCCTGGAGGAGCAGATTTTCCGTAGAAGGAAGAGGGGGGTTGCGAAGTCCCTCCCATACCTCCCTCCAGCTCCCAGTCTCAGGGCTGTGCACACCACAGGCCCCTCGTCTCCCGGGGATGGACTGAGGACCTCAGGCCAGGCGCTCCTCCGGGGCCGTTGCCTGTGTGCCCTCCATCGGAGCTAGCATCTCTGCCAATAGGCTCCAGGCCGAAAGTGAAGGCCCACCCAGCCCTGGCTTGGGAGCAAGTTCTCACCCTTCCATCAAGGGACAGCCCTGGCGGAGGGTGCTCGGGGGGAGGGGAGTCTTACCTGGGTCTGCCCAGCTGTGCCCAGTACCCAGGAGCTGGGCGCTCTCATTAGCCTGTGGTACAGACAGCGCAGCTAGGCCTCCCAAGCTTCTAAGCCCTGTGCCACCTGCTTCCTTGGATATCTCATGGGCAACTGGGGCCCCTGAGGAGACCCTGGGAAAGCCAGAAGTGCCTGGGGCTGGGGAGGGGCTTGTGTGAGGCCAAGGACAGGGCCTGGGCTGGGCCTCCCTCCCCTCCAGGCCCTGGCAAGTGGGCACGGAGCTTTTTCGTTCACAAATTCACAAATTAGGCCGGGGATTTCTGGCCTCCCATTCTCCTCTCTTTATCAAGTTTCCCAGGCCAGGGGGTTCGAGGGAGGAGAGGACTGGGGGTCCCCATGGCCTAGATCCTGGAGACCTTCTCTTACAAGATGGGCAGCCCTGGTTGGGGGATGTTGGGGAAGATAAGGAGGAACAGGGAGGGGAGGGAAATTTGGGGTGCTGGCCGCTTCCAAAGCCCAATGGGAGGGTGGGGCCTGGGATGGCCAGAAGTTGAATCAGGGTACAGCAATGGGACACCACTTTGGGCTTCCTGCCTGGCTTACGTTGGGCGCTGGGGCCAGGTTCGCAGGGAAGTCCCCTGCACAGGCCGCTGAATGAAGAGCCCCCAAGCTGTCTGAAGAACCTGGGACCAGGCAGCGTGAGGCCGCAGGCCCGGCTCCCAGAGGTGAGTGTCCAGCGGCCACTTTCTTCTCCAGGGTCCAGCTTGCCGGGCCCTGAGGGGGAGAAGGCCCTCACGCTCCACACCCCAGGCTGAGCTGGGTCAGTTCCCCTGTCTCTTGCCTCCAGAGATACAGGGATGCCATCGTCAGGATGGGCTGAGCTGACGTTGGCCCATTCCTGCCCCGCAAAGAAAACCCACCCGAGCCCCCTCCTGCAGGGTGTCCAGCATGACTTGGCCTGCTTGGTGGGTGGGGGAGCATGTTTAAAGCTCCCCCCGATTCTAAGGTGCAGCCAGGCTGAGACTCCTGGTCCTGGGCCCCCAGCTCCTCTCTTTCCTGCAGCGGTTGGTTGTTCTTGGCACTTCAGACGCGGCCCTGTGACCCCCGCAGCCCGGGGGGCGGGGTAGCGTGATGCGCATGACTTTTCCGAGACGCTGTGACAAGACTGGTTCTGGGTCACCCAGGTCCCCGCCTGGCTCTTCAGCAGGCAGATGGGCTCCGGGAGCCCGTGGCAGGCTGTCTGTGACCACGAAAGGGCTGCTCCCGCCCTGCCCTCGTGGGCTGCTCGCCGGTTGGTGTGGGTGATGGTGGCCCTGAGGCAGAGGAGACGGGGTGTCGGGAGGAGGGGTGAGGGCTCGGGGGCGGGCCTGAGAGTGGGGGGCCTGTGATGGGCACACCAGCCTGACCGGGTGGGGGGCATACCAGCCAGGGCAGCTGTGGGGCGATTCCAGAACACCACGGGTAGGCCTCGTCCACCTTTGGAAGTTAATTGTCAAACGTATCTGAACTGCTTGCAGAGAGAGCCCAGGGGCCTGAGACGTGTCCAGCCTCCTACCCCACCACAGCCAGGCCCAGGCCCGGCGCCAGACCCTGACCAGCAGGCCCACTGAGGGACCATCACTGTTCCCTGGGCTCAGTCTTCTCCACTATCAAGAGATTTCCAAAGTCCTGTCTACCTTTTTCTACTTGAAACCAAGCCAGAACATTTCCAGAGGTTTGAGCGTTTTTCCCGGACGTGGTTTCAGTGGCTGTGTGACGTGGCTTCAGGTGGACGGGCCAGGGCTGGCTCCCCAGCCCCCTGTGCTGGACCTGGGCTGGGCGTCCCTGTGCGCTTGAGCGTGGAAGCTCCGCTAGTTCCTCGATGTTCTTTCCCAAGGTTGGATTCAGGCCGACATTGGAGGGCTTCCCCTCATCCCGAGAAGGGAAGGGGTAGGCCGGGGTCTAGAGTTTGCTTTCCTGCCCGCCCTCGCCCCCAAGCAGGGATCCACTGTCGCCCAGGCCCGGATGTGCACCCACCTGTCTGTGCTGGGAGTGGGCCGGTTGGGGCCACCTGCAGGTGCCGGCATTTCCCCTGGGCCAGCTTTGCCAGGCCTGATGGGGGAGGCCCCCTCGTGCCCTGCATCCCAGGCCACCTGCAGTGGGTCAGTTCCCCGCTCTGCTGTCTGCGTGTCGTGTCCTCTGCTGAAATGACCCCACCCTCATCGGCCTTCACCTCCTCCGGGAAGGTGTCACAGAGCCCCTGGGCCTCCCAACTCCTGCACCGTCATACGGTATTCCTTGGGGGGGTGCACGGTCCCGGATGTAGGGACCTGTCACTGTGTGTCCTGCCCCCTCCAACAGACGCAGACTGACCCACGGCTAACAGACGGCTCCATGATGCGGGACCCTGCACCAGGCCCTGCCCTGCTGAGGGTCCTGCCCACCTGTCACCCACAGTGGTCACTCCTTGCAAGCCCCCAGGCCTCTTGGCAGCCCAGGGCCAGGAAGCAGGTTGGCTGTGAGCCCCCCTGCTGCCCACGAAGCCCAGGAAGGAAGGTCAGCATCCCAGAGGCGGGCACAGAGCCTGGGGAGCATGTTGCCCGGGCAAGTCCCCGACAGGTAGCTGCCGCCCTGAGCAGGTGAGCCGATGCTGCCGGCTGGTGTGGGCTCCAAGGGCCGCAGGACTGGCCCTGGTCCTTGTCATTTGAGGGATGGGCTGCGGGGCAGCCAGAGGAGCACAGGCCCTGGCGGAGACCACCTGCTCCTCCCCAGGAGCCCCTGGACTAACTGCTCAGGGCGCTGACCCCAGCGGCAGGGGGCCCTGGGCCTGGTGTCCCAGCTCTGAGAAGGAGGGGCCCTGCCTCCACCTCTCCAGGCCCCCCCGACCCCCTCAGCTGCTCACAGAGCCTGGGCAGAACTGGGCCTGGGGTTGGATCACTCAGGGTTCGGTGGCCCACCTCTGGGTGCCCACCTCTGGGTGCCCCTGGGGGACAGCCGGCCTCGGAGGAGCCTGCCCAGACTCCGGGGCATTGTGCTGAAATCACGCAGGGACACCGGCGGGGCGGGGCTGGGCTCCGAGCTGACCTCTCCTGGCAGGGGCTGGCAGAGGGGCTGCAGCAGGGACACCGTCACCGTGCCCGCTTTACGCACACTGATGTTCTGAGAGGGCTGTGGGGCCCAGCCCGGGTCTAGGTCTCCCCCTCCCACCCCCGGGGATCCTGGGACCCCTGCAGAGGCGGCTGGGAGTGGGGCTGGCTCTGGGGAGCTTCCACCCGGCCTGGCCCTGCTGGCTGCAGCTCAGAACTTTCTCCAAAGAGAAAGGGCCCCGAGGAGGTGGGGGGGGGGGCGGGAACTGCTTGGCCCCATCCCTCAGGCTTCAGTAGGAGCCTCTGCAGACCTGAGTCACTCACCCAGGGAAGAGCCGGCCAGGCTCCCTCCTCCCCCGTCTCCTCCCTCTCCCCTTCCTTCCTTCTTTCCTTCCTTCCTTCCTTCTGTCCTCCGTCCCTCCCTCCCTCCTTCCCTCCTTCCCCTTCTTCCTTTCCGGGGTTAAAAATAGCTGGAAATTACCTTCTAAAAAAAGTCCATTTTTATTTTTACAGGGAAGGTATAGGCTTCTCACAGCAAACTCTTTCTGCCCCAGCGGGAATTGCTGGAGGGAAGCCAGGAGTCCCGCAGACCGTTTGTCCCCCGCACTCTCCGCTCCACGCCCCCATCCCCACCCACTGGCTGCCCTGTCCCCCAGGCGGGCCTTCGCGGGGAACCTCAGCCCCTCAGCAAGTTTCTCAGGGCCGCCTGGGTTTCTTCCCATTTGCTCCAGACACATTTAAACATGTCTAGGGCTTCCCCCTCCCCCATACTCCCCCCCAACGGCCCCCTGTTACAGAGAAAACGGGCCTGGAAATCAGGGTTTGGGTTACAGGGAACACAGGGAATCGCGTTCCCGGGGTAAACGGAGCGCAGGCATTAGCAGGTACCGCACATCTGTGAGTTATTTTCGTGTCTCCAGGGGGAAGGGAAAAAACCCCAACAACCCTTAAGTAAGACCAGAATTCTTCTATATTTCTGCCTTGACAGCTAAGGAAAAAATTTGCCAAAAACCAGAGGCGCTGCTGAGTGTTGGCGTGGGAATGTTAGTTTAGTCAGAGACTTGCTCTGGGCCATTTAAATAAAAACAGGCACTTTGGTGGCAAATGCCAGTGGGCCGAGCCTGCGACTGGAGCTTCTGCGACCCAGAGGGGGTTTTGCAATCTCCCTCTCGAGTCCCTTTTTCTCCAGCCTCCTTATCATCACAATCAGCATCTCGTGGGTAAACATTCGTTGCAATAATTCTCAAAAATCAGCAAGGAAAGCCGTCTTTCACGTGGCCCCAGCTGGAGAGAGGACCGCTCAGCCGTCGGAGCCCGCCCCGGGGGCCTGCAGCCGCTGGAGGGTCTCTGCACGGCATAAATCAGACCGACTATCACTCAGGCACAGAGAGGATAGACATGTTTCAGCATTGTGGGAACCAGCAGGCCGCGATGGGATTAGCCTGCAGGTTCCCAGGGGCGCGCGGCCTTTGGGGGGGCCGCTGCCCCTCCTCACCTCCGTGCGGGACCTGCCGGGGTGTCTACTGTGCGCTGAGCATCTGCGTGGGCACCCGTGAGGCTGGGGTGAAGGGCCTCATGGATTTTTTCCCTCTTTGGTTCCCACGCATCGCATCTCCTGGAAGGAAAGCTGGTTCCCATGCCTGTGGGCAGGGCCGTGAAGGGGCGACAGGGGCCCAGGGCTCTGCTAGTGCCGGGGGAGTGTGGGGGGAGTTCTCCCTCGGCCACCCACCCGCTGTGCAGGGCGCTGGGGGAGGGGGGCGCCTCACCCCCTCCCTGGGGGCCCTGACTCGCGGGCGTGTCCGTCCTCCCTTCCCCAGAGCTGGGGGTCCTGAGTATGCTTGGACTAACGTCTGCTCCTCACTTAGAACAGCAAGGCCGGGGGTTAATTCAAGGGGAGAAACGTGACGCAGAGCAGACGCCATCTGCGCGGAGACCGCCGTGCTCTGCCCCCGCAGTCTGGGAGCTCGGCAAAGCTGGGGGCAGGGAGAGGCCTCATCACTCCGACGCCCGACCCCGGCGGCTGCAGGGGGCCGACGGGTCCCAGAGGACCTGAGGCGGTGTGCCGAGCCACCGGCCCCAGCGGCCTGCCGTCCATCCATCCGTCCATCTGTCTGTCCCTGTGCCTGGGCCCCTCACCGGGCCGGGGCTGCGACCCCCAGGCAGCAGTTACGCACCCAGTGTCGGTGCTAGGAGGCCACCTGAGCCCCGACCTCTTCCACCGGCTGAGCCTGGCCCGCGGCCCAGCTGACCCCCAGCTGAGAAATGGACCGGAGCATAGGAATGCCATGGCAGGGGGTTAAGCTGGGGTTTGAGAAGATCTCGGGCTCTGCGTCGAGCAGGACGGGTGCCCTGGCCGGGGAGGTGAGAGGGCCTTTCGTGGGCTCAGAGGACATCACTCCTTCCCGGTTGTGTGATGGGGCTGGCGGGAGGCGAGCGCTGGGTGCCGCTGGGCGAGGTCAGCTCAGGAGGCCTCTCTGAGGAGGCGACGGGGGCGGGGGGCAGGTAGAGACCCCAGGAAGTGAGGGACGTCTGGGCAGAGTGGCCCCAGCACACCCCGCTCTGCTCCCACGGGGACCGGCCACGGGTGCCAAGGGCTCGCTTGTGCCTTTAGCCTGGCGGCCCATGGTGGGCCTTTGGAATAAGATCGGACAAGTCCGGCATCGTCCACCGGCCCAGTCTCCCTCACTGTGCCCGGCTCTGCCCGCCGGGAAAAGCTCCTCGTTTGTCACTTGCCACTCGTGGGTGTTATGAGCTGAATTGTGTCCCCCAAAGATGCATCAGGGAGTTTCCTCCTGGAACCCATGGATGTGACCTTACTTGGAAATAGGGTTTTTGCAGATGTGATCAAGTTAAAATGAGGTCAGACTGGAGTATGGTGGGCTCCCATCCAGTGACTAGTGTCCCGAGAAGAGGGAATTTTGGACCTGGGAGCAGGCCCCGTGAAGACAGACGCAGAGATCAGGGTGATGCAGCCACAAGCCCAGGAACACCGAGGACTGCCAGCCACCGGCAGGAGCTGGGAGAGGCAGGAAGGACCCTCTTCTAGAGCCTCCGACACCTCGATCTCGGACTTCTGGCCAGGAGACTAACATAAGGGGTTTTAACGCAGAGAAAAATGGTTTTTGAACTTCACAAGCTTTGCGCAAGGCTGCGTGAAGTTGGCAAAAGGGGGGATGGCGGCGAGGTGAGTGGGGGCGTCTCGGGGTCCCGCTCCCTCGGGAAGGAGCAAGCGAGGTGTGCCGCACATGCCTCCACGCCCACTGGCGGGCACGTGGCTACAGCAGGTCCCTCCTTAGATGAAACAACATGATGAGAGGCCTTGCTGTCTGTTAGACTGTGGGCTGGGACTCGGCTCGTCACAGCTGGCGGGGAGAGCACTACTCTGGTCCCCCCCCCGACTCTCTGGTGGCTAAAGGACTCTGCCCTGTGTCCGCTGGTCCATGGCGTGGGGCCGATCCCTCCTCAGGCCGGGAGGTGACCCGCCGCCTCCACAGGGTGCGAACACTCTGCTAAAATGCGACAACGACGCTGAAACTTGAACTTGCTCTGTCCCCAGACGCAGACTCCGACTGGCAGACTGTGCTGTGTTTGCACCACTGCGTACATCCAAGCCCGTGGGCTCAGCGTTTCCAAGGAAAGGACAAAACAACCCAGAGGGATTAGTGTGGGTTACAAACATCCCAAGTTGGCTTTAAAGTGGAAACTAAATCAGGGTGGGTTCAAGTTCCCTGTGACTCAGGTGAAAAGTGAGGACGGAGCATTTCTCCAGGCTCCTCTGAGTCCTTTCTTCTGGGCGTTTCTTCCCAAGGGAGACGGCTGAGGGGTCCTCAAAGGAGCCGCACTTCCTGTTTCTGCAGAAGGAGGAAAACGGTTGCTTCTCGAATCTTCTGGGCCTTGCTCGGGTCCCCAGGCGCTGACATCGGTCCTTGCGTGCGACTCCTCCAATTAACTGAACGTGCGGTAAGGGAGCCGGGTGCGCGTGGCACACAGCCTGCTCTTCTGAGACCCAGTGTCCCAGCCCAACGAGCGGGGACTGAGACCACATCTTGGCCTTTTCTCAGTCAGTTCATCTTCTCGTGCAAAGGTGGGCGATTTTGGTTCCAGAGGAGACTCTGGACCACAGGGAGGCGGCCCCCGTGGGGTGGCCCAGCCCCTGCTCGCAGACCCCGCAGGGGGGCAGGGGTGGCCTGTCTGGGAGGTTCTGGAAGAAGGGGCCCTCCTCCCCTGCCATGCACGGCCCAGAAAGGCACCAGCTCCAAGGACATGTGCGGGACCCTGGGAGACAGAGGGACAGGCCTGAGATTTGGACCAGCTTCCCACTGGGAGGTGGTAGGGACCAGCACCCGTCTCCCCAAGGCCCTTGTCAACGCCTCACGCCACTGATTTCCGCCCTCCACCCCCTCACATGCTGTTCAGTCCTGAGCTGGGCCCTGGGGTGACGGACACCCCTGGCCTGTGTCCCGAGAGGCCCCCCAAGAAGGGAGGTGCTGTGAGATTCGGGGAGGCCAGTCTCTGCTGGAGCTGCACCCGGGGGGGCGGGGACAGCCTTCCCACCCCACGCCCAGCGGGAGGCCCCATTTCCTTGGAGCCCAGAGCCAGGAGACGGCTTCGCTCCACGGACCCCTTCCAACGGGACCGACCCAGCCCCCTGGGGACCCTCGTTCAGACACGGCAGGGGCGGGAGGGCAGTGATCCTGAGAGCCACAGAGGCCGGGGCCGGGGGCCCAGGGACCTGGAGGGGCACAGCCGGGGAGAGGCCCAGGGGGAGCCAGGTCTTCTGACCCGGCATCCTCCTCTTGGTCACAGCTGAGCCGGCGGCCTCTGAGCTTCCCAAGAGGGGAAACCAAGGCAGAGAAGCCGGGGGCTGGGGCCACTCTTGTAGGCGGGTCGCGGGTGGCCTGGGCCTCTCTCCCTCCGTGGCAAAGCAACATTTTTTTTTTTCACTTCGAGGCCAATGGAGGAAAAACAAAATGTTTGTGTTTACTGGTTTCATCTTTTCACACAAGTGAAAATACCTCATCCCCCATCCCGTCACAAAAATTCAGACAAAACCAACAAGCGTAGCGAAGGAAATTACATTGCAGGCAACCCCAGCAGAGGCCGCGGGTTTTTTTGTTTTTGTTTTTTGTTTGTTTAATTTGTACTGTAGTATAGTTGGTCTATGATGTTGGAAGCCGAGTTTTAAATGCATCTGGGGGCTTCTTTCCGCCTCTGTTAGAATCCACAGCGTGGACTGTTTTGGGGTGGAGGCCCCTCCACTCTCAGGGTTCCCCTCCTGGGAACCTCCGCAACCCCACACCCCGACCTCTGGGCCCACCTTTATGGTTAGACGTCGTAGTTATTTTCGTGAGTCTTCACCCACTGGATCAGGACTCGCTCTTGAGGACAGGGCTTGGGTGGGACCGTTTGCCTGGGGTCTACAGGGCCTGACTCAGTGTAGACGCTCAATCTCGGAGCGCCAGTCCTATGAGCGAGTATAAACTGGGGACTTTCTGAGCCAGCGCACGGTGGCCCCCACCTCCCACCCCGTGGTCCGCTCTCCGGCACCTTACCTGTGGTCACACCCCTGTAGCCCAGGTCCTCTGCATCTCGAGGTCAGGAAAGCTCTGGGTTCTGGGTGGGCTAGATGGAACAGGGAACTAAAAACCACGATGACCTGTGTCCCAAAGTCCTTGAGTCTCTTGGGGACATCCTGTGACCCAGCTGTGGGGGAGGGCCCTGTGGCCTGGCTGTGGCCACGGTCAGAGTCTCCATGGCCAGGGTGAGTGAGGGCACACGTTGGGGAGCGGTGCTATTTTCCTTGGACGGTGGAGCTCATCTGGGATGCCATGCCCTCGGGGGCTGGCCCAAGACACGTTGCTTCCTCAGTGGAGGCTGTTGTGGGCTGGAGGGGACCCCGAGGCCCATGTTCCCCATGCCCTTCCCTGGACCTTGGGTGTTCTCTTCCAGCATCTCCCGGGCAACCTGGCATCCCAGGAGCTGAGGGAAGACTCCTGAGAGCCTCACCAGAGGTGCCGTGGGGTGCCAGGAGCAGAGGCGGTGGGGCATTCTCCAGGCCAAAGCCCACTGTAGCTGTCCTGTTGCACGAGTGTGTGTGTTCATATTTAAAAACTGAGTTTAGGGGCTTCCCTGGTGGCGCAGTGCAACTAAGCCCATGCCGCAACTACTGAGCCCGCGCTCTAGAGACCGCGAGCCACGACTACTGAAGCCTGCCTGCCTAGAGCCCATGCTCCACAGCAAGAGAAGCCACCGCAATGAGAAGCCCATGCACCGCAATGAAGAGTAGCCCCCGCTCGCTGCAACTAGAGAAAGCCCATGTGCGGCAACAAAGACCCAACGCAGCCAAAATTAATAAATAAATTTTTAAAATAATAATAATAATTGAGTTTACATTTGTTTTAGAATTCAGGCACACCTCGTTTTATTGCACTTCTCAGATACTATGTTTTTTACAAGTTGAATGTTTGTGGCAACCCTGCGTTGAGCAGGTCTATCTGAGCCATTTTTCCGACAGCATTTGCTCACTTCCTGTCTCTGTGTCACATTTTGGTAATTCTCGAAATATTTCAAACTTTTTCTTTTTTTTAATTTTTAAAAAAGTTTTCTTTTATTTATTTATTTTGGCTGCGTTTGGTCTTCGTTGCTGTGCGCAGGCTTTCTCTAGTTGCAGCAAGCGGGGCTTTCTCTAGTGCAGCAACTCTTGGTTGAGGTGCGCAGGTTTCTCATTGCGGTGGCTTCTCTTGTTGCGGAGCACGGGCTCTAGGCGCGCGTGCTCCGTAGTTGTGGCTCTAGAGCGCAGGCTCAGTAGTTGTGGCGCACGGGCTTAGTTGCTCCGCGGCATGTGGGATCTTTCCGGACCAGGGCTCGAACCCATGTCCCCTGCATTGGCAGGCGGATTCTTAACCACTGCACCACCAGGGAAGCCCTCAAACTTTTTCATCATTATTACATTTGTTATAGTGACTGTGGTCAGTGATGTTACTACTACAACTTCTGCATTTTTTAGCAATAAAGTATTTTTTAATTAAGTTCTGTACATTGTTTATTTTTAGGCATAATGCTATTACGCACTTAATAGACTACATTATAGCGTAAACATGACTTTTAGTTGCACTGGGACCAAAAAATTCATGTGACTGGCTTTACTGCGGTACTTGTTTTATTGTGATACTCGCTTTATTGCAGGGTCTGGAACTGAACCCACAGCTTCCCCAATATCTTCCAGTTGCCCCTAAGTAAGACCCTGCTCAGAATAAAAAGGCTGTGTTTTGTCGCATGGGTTTTGGCTCTTCTTGTGCCCCACAAGTGCCCCAGTTCGAGGATCTTCACCTCAAACGTCAACCCCAAATAGGAGGAGCACCGGGCGGGCAGGCCCTGGCACTAGGGTGATGACTGACTTCTGTACTACCGAGGTTTCCGGGATCGCTCCCAAAGCCCGCGGGAGAGCTTGGGGTTTGCATCCTAGACTTTGGGGCCAGGACCCCCTGATGCGCATCTCTTGGCCACAGTCTGGAAGCTGGGTTAGGCTTACGCAGGTGGCTTTCCTGCTGTGAGCCTCTGGCTCCTCATCTGTAGGATGGACTCACTTCTGGCCCTGTGAGGGCACGAAATGGGCTAAGTGGACGCTCAGCGCTTCTGGGTCTGGCTCATGGTCAGCACTTTCGGTGCACAGCTGTGGTTTGGAAACCTACTGTTCCCCTAACCATCTGCTTGTGTGTTTGGACTTCTGGGTCCACGGGTGGGCACATGCAGAGTCCCTCTTCCACAGGAGTTGCTGAGCACGGGGCACCTGAGCCATCTCTGCCACTCTGTGGGGAGTGGGACCCCAGGAGCCCAGAGACAGACAAAGTCTAGATGGCATTGCTGGAGCCCCGGGATCCAGCCATACCTGAAGCTGTTGGGGTTTTTTGTTTGTGTTTTTTGGCCGTGCTGCGCGGCTTGTGGGATCTTACTTCCCTGACCAGGGATTGAACCTGGGCCCATGGCAGTGAAAGGGCAGAGTCCTAACCACTGGACGATGAGGGAATTCCCTATCTGAAGCTGTTCTTAATAACCCCATTTACCCTTCCAGGGCTTTACTGTCTACAAAGCAACTAAATATTCATCTTCGCCTTTTACCTTCAGCGACCCTGCTGGAGGCTGGGCAAGGCTATCCTGCCTGCAAGACCGTTGGGACACTGAGGTCTGAGAGAAAAGGACAGCATTCAGGATGGCACAAGGCTTTGGAAGCAGAACCAGGATGAGAGTCCAGGCCTGTCTCCCTCCTCAGACCCCTCCAGAAGCCCCCTGGCTGGGCAAGCTCTGCCTGCCTGTTGGGCTGGTGTGAGAATGACCACTCAGGGCTTCCTGAGCTGACCTGGTACCCGGCCAGAGCTGGGAGGCCTGGCTGTCCAACTGCAGCCAGAAACCCTCCCAAGGCCCACCCAGCGCCACCCCCCCACCCACCGCCCGCCCCCTCTGGTCTCTGTAGCACTGCCAAGTCAGCCTGAGAGGCCCCTGTGGTCAGCGACCTCAGGGCTTGGAGCAGACCCCTTGGCTCAACGCCTGTCACAGCAGACACTGAATCCACCCACTTCCTTCCCAGGTCGCCCGGCCCGGCCGGGGGCTGCACCGCTAGCCACCTGGGTGCCAGAGCCCCTTCCCACCCGGGCCCAGCAATGGGCACCCTCCCTTCAGCCTCGGGCCCTTCATCCGCCCCTGTGCCCACTTCCTTCTTCAACCCTGGCCAGGCAGCTTGTCGAGGGGAGGGTGTTGGCTCCCCTCAGGAAGCGTCCTGACCCTGATGTTTTCCCTCATGCTGAGCTGTGCCCTCTGCTGCCTTCATCCCAGGGGCGAGCAGGTGTTTCCGCACCCAGGCGCTCAGAGAACCTCCAAGCCTCACAGCGGGAATCAGAGGCCCCCAGAGGCCCCACAGCTTGGCCACGGTTTCTGTTGACTCTTAGGAGAAGTTCCCATCCACCTCAGCAGGAGCTGGTCCCCCAGCAACCAGCCAGCCCAGCCTGGCCCTCTCTGGGCGAGTCTCATTTCTGTCCTAGGATCACGAGGGGCCCGTGTCCGGGTGGGAGCCGTGGGGCTGGGTTCTCCCCTGGCTCACGGGTCCTCACTCTTCCTCAGGCAGGTCCAGCTCTCCTGCATCAACTTTCCCATCTGTAAAATGGGGCCAACAACCCCCCCCCCAGAGAGAGCCGCAGTGAGACACAGGGAGGGGGGTGTAGAGGGGTGGCCAGAGGCTCAGACGCAGTGCCAAAGAGGAGCAGACTCGTGTTACAGTGGGAGGTACCGAGGTTGATGCCAGACCAAGGAGGTGGGGCATCTTCTGGGCCTCACCTGGGAGGGGTGCCCTGCTCCTGGGCCCCGGCCCCACCTGGCACTCGGGTCTTCAGCCAGCTGTCCACAGGGCGTCTTTTGGGCCCCTGACCCCAGCATCCTGGCCTGCCCCAAGAAGGCCAGACCACCGGGGACAGGAAATGTTCCCCTGGGGACTGTCCCCTCCCTCACCTGATGGTAGCAGGCCAGCTTTGTGACCACAGACAAGTCACCTCACTTTTCTGAGCCTTACTTTTCTCCTCTAGAAAATGGGAATATTTCTTCCTACCCTATTCACCCCATGGGATTGGCCAAAGATTGGAAAAGGTAAAACGGGGTGGGGGGCGAAAATGCTGGAAGAATTAGGAAGAGTTTGGACTCCTCCAGCCAGGCCACCTGCCTGGCCCTGGACCACATGCCACCTTGGGAGGCATCAGCCCGAAAGTGTGTTGGGCGTTTGACCATCCACAAAGCAAGGCTGACACTTCACAGTTTGTCTACACTATTGCATGGGACCCTTCCCCGTGGCACCCTGGTCTCTCCGACACTAGGGCCCCCTCCCCGCAACACCATCCCCCAGGCTGGGCTCTTCCTGGTGTTTGGAAGATGGGGGTCACCACCCTGCCCCCAACCAAACCGACCACTTGGAAATGTGTTTGTTGGGATGGGGTGGGCCTGAGGCTCTGAGGCTCCGGGTTGGAGTCACACTTGGAGAACCTACTTCAGTAAGCCCCCCACGGCCCCGGCGCTGCATTTGGGCCTTCAGGGGTCACAGCCTCGCAGGCCATGGGCAGCCGGACAGCCCGTCACAGCTCTGGGGCCCTGAGCCCGCAGCAGGGCCCTCCTCTGCTGTGTGAGACAGTGTGGCCTGATGTCAGCCTGGCTGCGGGGTGCCAACCCCCAGACCAGCCCAGCTGCCCAGGACCTGGGGGCCTGAGGCCGAAAATGGAATTGAGCAGTCCTTTCGGGAACCAGCCCCAGAGGAGAGGGGCCGGGTCAAGGACAGCCTCTGGGGTGCAGGAAACAGCAATATCCAGGGGGGCTGGAAGCCCGGCGAGAAAGGGAAGGGCTGGGTCATAGGGCTTCACAAAATATTTGAAATAGGCAGGAAGTGATGACTTCTTAATGTCTACACCCCTCACTCCCGCCGCCTGCTGCTGCACCAGCTCTGAGGCCACCAGGGTCCCAAGTCGGAATTTCAGGGAGCCCACAGCGTGGGCTGAGGTTGGTGCCCGCCCGGCGCCCATGATGAAGCCCAGGCTCCTCTCCCAGCCCTCCGGGATGTGCAGCCAAGCGGACGGTTCCGGGGGTGACCCGGCCCCAGAGGATGGCTCAGCACAGGGTCCCGTCTCAGTGCCAGACGGAGTCCCAGATTTATTCTGACGTCAGTGTGTAGCGACAGGCGTAAAATGTTCATATTTTTGACCCAGTAATTCTACTTCTGGGAATTTAACCTGAGGAAATAATGTGAAACCCAGAAAACCGGCCGCTTGGAGACTTCTCTGGCTGCAGCCAGAACCTGGAAGCAACCCAGATGTACGGGGAGGCTGGCTAAGAAAACCATCCGTGTCTGTCTAATTGAATAATGTGCAGTTGTTAGAAGGCATGCCTGTGGAAAGTTCCAACAACGTGGGAAATGGTTCCTATGTGATGGGGGGTGGAAGAGGTGGCAGACAGCATCTCCGGGCCACGCGGAAAAAGGCCTTGAATTTCATGTGTCCTCCCTATCCGCCCTGGTTCCGGGTGGTGGGAAACAGTGGTTTAGGTTCCTGCCTAAATGTTCTGCTCTGGTCCGTGGTCCACAGTGGGGACCTTCTTACAAAACCCTGGACTCGGAGACCTTCCACCTGGGCCCCCAGGGGCTGGAATCCCAGGGTCTGCCTTCAGCTCAGCAGGTGCAGGGAGGTCTCCAGAGGGGAGTTGGGAAGGAGGGTGCACGTGGCCTCCTTATGGGGGGTGGGGCGACAAGGACGTGAGCCCTTGAGGGTTAGTGGGTCCCGGGGAGCACAGGACCCCGCGGCTTGGCCTGCCAGGGTCAGGAGGCGGCCCTCAGCAGCTCTGGCCTTGGTACGGTGAGCACCAGTCTCCTCTAACCTCCGCAGGCGGCAGGCACGGGCCCAGGCGCTGGGCTCTGCCGCTGGCCGGGGTTAGGCTGGGGGCTCTTGCTTGGGAGACCACGGACAGCAGTAGCTCACGTTCATCCCAGCGGGCACCACTTTTACTCTCTCTAATGTGTTATCCGACCGTCCTTTGAGGAAGGCCTATGTAAAAGTGGGGAAACTGAGTCACATGGTGGTGGGGGGGAAGGCAGGGCAGGATTGGGTCCGATCACCCTAGCAGTGGCCGCAGCGTTTCTCCACAGTTCCCAGGACACCCTGGAGTCTGATGCATGACTTTGAGCTTCTGGTTTTCCTGGGGGAGGGGGTCTGAGCCTTCTCCAGGCTCCCCAAGCCCCCCATGCCATGCAGAGCGGAAAAGCCAGGGAGCTGGCCCGGGCTGGCCCGGGAGGAGCCTCCCACAGCCATCTGGCTGGCGCTGGGCCGCACACATCTCCCCAGAATACTTTCCGTTCTTTCTACTTAAGACCTAATTTCAGGGGTGACCCAGGAGCAAAACGGGGAGGCCAGCAGGCTGGGAAAGGCCACGCACCCATGGTGACCGATGCCCCCCTGCGTGGCACGGCAGCTTTCTCACCGTTAATCATCTCGATGCTCACACAAGACACAAGTAATTACCAGGCTGAGTGAGGGTGTTGATCTTCTCTCGCTGCCGCTGCTGGGAGCGCGGGGCTGGGTTGGGCCCAGGCTGGCCTCCCGTGGGCACGTGGGGCTCCCTCATTCCCTCCTCCCCCCCGATGGGGAACCAGCCCCAGGGGCGGGCAGGGAAGCCCCGGTCTGACTTCAGACCGTCCTGCTCTCGCCTCCTGGCCTTTGCCCCCAGCTCGCTCTGCCAGGCGCACGCCCCCACCCCCTCCCTGTTCCTAAAAGCGCAGCCCAGGGCCTAGTCTCTGGGAGCAACGCCAGCCCCGCTAACCTCCCCGGGCTCAGTCTTCTCACCTGGAAATAGGGGCAGCGCTACCTTCCTCATGGGCCGTGAGGTGACAGGGGCAGCTACGTGAGCTTTCTGGGGACCTCGTGGGGACAGGCTGAGCTTTGCCCTCAGCACGAATGAAGGAAGGAAGGAAGGAGGGGAATGCAGTCCTGACACGTCTACACACGATGTGCTCAGTGAGGAAAACAAGACAGGAAGGGCACGTGCTACAGGCCACGGTTGATACGAAGTGCTCACGAGAGGTAAATCCAGCAGGTAGAGCAGTGGCCGCCAGGGCTGCAGGCCGGCATAGGAGTGACTGCTGACGGGGAGGGCTCTCCTCTGGGGGTGACAAGGAGGTTCTGGAACTGGACAGTGGTGATGGTGGCCCACCACAGAAGATGTATGAGATGCCACTGAACGGGTCATCTTAAAGTGGCTACGTCTACGTTATGTGAATTTCATCTCAAGTGAAAAAACCAAAGCATGAACGGGTGGAGGTGCCCCCCCCAGGTAGCCGCCTACCCCCCGGCACGACTCTGGCCCCAGAGGTGAGCGCTGGCACTGTCCCCTCCCAGGTGAGGAAGCTCAGCCCAAGGAGGGAGGTGACTTGGTCAAGGGCACACGTGGTGGGTGGGGTTGAACCCAGGTCCCTAGCTGCAGAGTGGACACACAGGAGGCCCTCCGACCCGGTTTCCCCCTCTTAAGCCCAGGCCTCGGGCGTGGGGCAAGGTGAGGTCCGGTTCTGGGGGCCGAGAGTCTGTATTCCCCGAGGGCATCCTTGGAGGCAGGAAAAGGCTGGACCAGGCCTGGGGGGCAGGCAGGCGGGGGGGGGGGCGGGGGGTGGCCCTTTTGTGGGCCACACTCTCGACTCTGTCTGGTCCGCCCTCCCGCCCACATCCGGGGCCGCCGATGGCCGGAGTCTGGGCCTGACCCTGCGTGTAAACAGCTCCCGCCCCTGCCCTTCCTGTCCCTTCGGCCCCTCACCCCAAGCCAGGCCTCCCCTTCAGCCAGAGCCCAGGGGCTGAACCAGGGCCCCATGCCAGGGCCCAGAGCCGGGATCGCTGCCTGGCAGGCCCGCCTGGCACTCGGACCCTACCTGAGACGAGGTGACAGGCCCCCAGCACCGCTGCCCAGGGTGGGGCCAACCTTAGCCCCTGCGAGGGTGCGGTGCCCTCTCCCTGCCCTGACCTGGTGTCCCCGCCACTCGCTGGAGGCCGGGTGGATCTGAGGCTGGGAGCCAGCCCAGTTGCTTACAACCCCTGAGATGCAGGCCAGGGGGCCCTTCCCTCCTCCCCGTGCACCCCCACCCCAACTCTGCCTCTCACAGACTGTCCTCAAGGCTCCCGCTCAAGCTCCGGGCCACCTCTTCAAGGGACCCCCGCCCAGCCCGCGGCCCTTCCTCCCCTGCAAGGCGCGTCTGCCTCCTCCCACCGGTCAGGGCAGCCCCACGCCACTGCGTCCTCTGGGCTCCCACTTCACGGGCGGGGGCTCCTAGGGCAGGGAGGAGTTGACTTGCACTCTCCGGGCACCCAGCTAGGTCTCCGTGACTGTCCCAAGCTCTACGTGTGTGTGTTTGCACACGAGTGTGCGCATGCGTGCACGGGTGTGCGTGCGTGTGCACGCGCACGTGTCGGGGTGGGGCACGCTACGCGCTCTCGGCCTCGCTGGGCCACTGACGTCTGCTGCTGGGGAGATCCCCGGGCCGGGAAGGAGGAGAGGCCTTTCTCCCGCGGCGAGGCCCGGCTTCCCGAGTGTTGGCAGCGGGCACGCAGGCTCAGCTGGGCCCCTGGCCGGGGTCAGGCCCCCTATATGGCCGGGAGAGGCTCTTCCGGTGGGGCGACTTCTCGGGTCTGCGGGTGGACAGGCTCCTTGCTGCCGGCCGTCAGCCCAGCTCACTGATGCCTGCCCCAGGTTTGGCCCGCGCCGCGAGCCCCCCAGATGCCCCTAGACTGCCCAGACCTTCAGGCCCCCGTTTCCATTCCTGTCCTCGTTGTCCCTCGTCTTCTGTGTCCTCTGTCCTCCCCCAGAGGTTCCTGAGCCCGCCCTGTCCATCGCTCCCTCCCTCCATCTGCGTCCCTGGCAAGCCCCTGCCACTCCCAGAGCCTTTTCCTCTGCCTCACGGTGAGAACTTGGCCCTCCCAGCATTGGGGACCCCGGCCCACTTGCCTTTGGCCATGTTCCCACTCCCAGTGTTGCCTCCTCCAGGGAGCCCTCCTGGCTTGTTCCAATGCCAACAGGAACCCCCTCGGCCAACTCCATGGAGCCAGTCAGAGCCTCAGTGAGCCCTGGCCGGTGAGGTCAGTGGCCATCCCCATTTGACAGACGGGAAACTGCGGCTGGGAGCAGAGAGCCGCTGGCCAAAGACCACACAGATGTGTGGTCAGATGTGTGGCTGAGCGGGGCCACGTCCCCTTGGAACAGGTGAGAATGTCCTTCCCTCCCTGTCTAATCCCCAGGGGAGCCATCGGACGGCAGTGCCTCCCACTGAAAAGGGACGGAGGGGCTGCCCTTCCCCAAGCTTTGGCCTCCCAGGAGCCCAGCCTGATCCATCTCCTGGCCCCAGCTGGCCTGCTGCCTGTCAGCGTCCCTTGCCAGGGCCGTGGATGCCAGGACAGGGCTGGTCAGGGCCCTGCCACACCCCAGGCTCTCTATGGCATCCACTGACCACCTGTTTCCGGGATGGCATGTCCCTCGGCTGGGGCAGAGAGGGGACAGACCGCCGCACCCTGGGCCTCCCGGCTGCCCCTCTGGCCTCATTTCCCCTCAAGGCAGCCCCCCTTCCCTCGTCCTCCTCAGCTCCCCCGCCCCCCGTGACCCACCTGATCACCGATGTCACCGACAGCCCTCCCTGCACCTGGTCACACCCCAGGCCTGTTCCCACCTCCTGGCCTTTGCCCTTGGCTCCCTTTGCCAGGTGCACCCTCCCCCATCCACCCCCCCCCTTCTCCAGAGAGCACAGCACAGGACTTCTGTCTCTGGGAACGATGCCAGTCAGACTGGCCGTGATTTCTGGGGAGCTGATACTGGGCAGCCTCTCTGATACTTACCAACCCCCTTACCTCCCGCTCCCTGGGAGACACCATCCCTACCGCCTCCCCCATTTCACAGACAGCGGGCAGGGGTAACTTCTGAGCTGCTGACCATCACCCCAGATCTGCAGGGGTTACTTCACCACAGCGTCCGGGGCCCCACACGGCCCACAGCAGCCCCTCATGCTCCTGCATGGCCCACAGCCTGTCAGACAAGGGCCCTCTCCCTTCTCACAGACTCAGCAGATTTCCTTCCCTCTTCCCTTCCCTTCTGCCCCATCTCCCCTTCCCACCTTGGGCTGAGACCATTTTACTGCTGAGATCACTAAGGTCAACAGGGAGGCTGCAGGGTTGCTGGTAGTTGTGGCTGCCCAGGTGAATGGCGTACCCTGGTGTTGTGCAGTGCACAACCTGAACCACTGTGCTTGGCAGCCCGTGGTCACTCCCACTTGGTGCCTAAACCTGGCCAGTCTCTCCCTGTCCACCCTCTGCCTGACAGGTGTGAGTGACAGGAAGACTCAGAAGCTTGACAAGGATGTGCCTGGCTGGCCAAGTGCTGGGACCGTGGCCTCTTGGTGGCTCAGGCAGCATTCCTGGGATGCTTGTGCCCCATTCAGCAGCCAAGGCACTTGCTATGCAAACACTCAGGGCCCCACACACAATGGTTCCCGCCAGCCTGGCTGGCCAGCCAGACCCCCTCCTCCACCTCCTCCCTACACCATTGTCCTTCCCTCTGGAGAGGGGCAGTGTGGGGAGCACTGGGAGGGGGACCCAGGCCCGGTCCCTTTCTCCAAGGCAGGAAGGGGCTTCTGGGGTGGCTGGGAATGCAGGGGAGGATGAATGGCCATGCAAATGAGATGCTGATGAACCTGGGCCAGGATTCCTCAGCAATTGAGTCCTGGGAGCTGCCCCACCCCAGCCCAAGGGAAGGGCTCACCCACCCCGCCCCTGCCCCATCTGTGGGCTCAACTTCCAGCCCCTCCACTGGAAATTCCTTGGGTGGAGAGGGCAGCTCATCGGCCTCCCGCCTTGGCCTTACACATTCTCTTCCTTCTGTCTGGGACCCCAGCCTGGTGGGCGCCCCTCCTCGGGGTCTGGCCCTCCACAGCGTGGCCCATGCCGCAGGGGATTGTCATTGCGCACCTGCAATGGTGCTCCGTCACCCCGGCTGAGGTCTGAGTTGGAGAGGAAAGGGCCTACTTGGTCGGGACTGAGTTTTGGGGCCAGCAGCCACGTTTGATGAATGAATGGGCAACCTAGTCAGCCTTCCACACCTACTCCCACACACCCAGAGTCCCGACCCAGGCCTGGAACAGGGGGCTTTGACAGGACCCTGGCCCCTCCTTCGCTCCTCCTCCCCTGCTGTTGCCGACCCTTCCCTCTGCACTCGCGTTCCCAATGGGAATGCATTCGCCTGGTTCTGAAATCAACAAGGATCCAAAGAGCGTACTGAGGAAAGCTTTCCACACCCATCCCGGCTCTCCGCCCATCCTGAGGGCCAGCAGGTGTCGTGTCTGTGGGTCCTTCCTTAGACCAGATTCTGCAGGCACGGCGAGCGCACATCTCTCTGCCAGCCTGCTCTGTTCCTTGACACAGTCGGGAACCCATTCTGCACACCGCTGGGCATCACTCTTTTCACATACGACGTGCAGAAATGGCCCCTTATTAAAACTTGAAGGCCTTCTTCCGTACTCTTTTCTTTGTCCATATGGTTTCTACAGTCCACTGATGGGCATTTAGGGTTTTTTTTCTGGACAGCTCAGGAACCATGACCTTGTACCTGAGATCACTGTGGGCAGGATGCCTTCCTAGAGGTGGGACCACTGGGTCAAAGGATGTGCATTCGTAGTTCTGAGACAGTTTGCCAAATGGCCCCCTGCTGTGATTGTAACCATTTCCAATAATTTACAGTAATATGTGCGAGTCCCTGCATCCTCACTGCACTGCCAAGAGTGTGTCATCAGAGGCTCTGCCTATCTGATAGGTACACATGCCATCGGTGCATCTGTAATTTGCATTTCTCTCACCAAGACTGAGGCCAAGCATCTTTCATCTGTTCATGAGCCATTTGCTTTTCCTTTCATGTGAACTCTCTGTTCATATCCTTTGCTTTTTCATTTTTTTCCCCATACTGCATTGGTGACCGTTTTATTGATTTGTTGGAGAACTTTACTTATAAGATAAATGATCCCTTTGTGTGATAGAGCTTGCAAATATTTCCCCCATGTTGCTCTGGGTGGTTTTTGCTATGTTGAAATTTTATTTCATGTATTTGAATGGATCAAAACACTTCTTTGTGTAAATTTGGTTTTTGTATTTTATGTCATGCTTAGGAAGTTCTCACCTCAAATTTATAAAGAAATTTCTACTGTTTCTTTCTAGGCCTTTGTGGTTTTATTTTTCACCTTGAAATCTCTGACCCATCTGGAATTTATTTTGGTACGAGGTGTGAGATATAGCTCCAACCTTATTCTCTCTTTATTCTTTCCGGATGGCTTCCCAGGTATGGGTGGGTCTTTGAACCATCCATCTTTTCTCACTGATTTGAAATTCTATCTTTGTCACATGCTAAATTCTTTTACGTGTTTGAACCTGCTTTGGGGCTCTATTCTGTTCCATTAATCTACCTGTTTATTCTTGTACTAGTATCACACTGTTTTAATTATTGTAGCTTTAGAACCGTTTTGATACTTGGTGGGGCAAGTCTCCTCTTCTTACATTGACAGAGATTACAGGAGCCCACCCCAACATCCATGACCTTCTCCCTTCCTCCTTTGTAACCTGGTTTTATTTGAGGCAGAAAAGCACTAAAAACCTGCGTCTCCCAGCTTCAATGCAGAGAAGTGTGGCTACACGACTAGGTTCTAGACAGTGAGAGGGAAGTAGAAGTGAGGTTTAGTGCTTCCAAGGACTTTCCCTGTAAAGGAGGGTGTGAATGCTTCTTCTCCCTTTCTCCTCCCAGCTGCCTGGAATATGAGGTGATGGCTGGAACTCCAGCAGCCATCTTGCACCACTGGGCAAACTTGGAAAGGAAATCACACAACAGAAGGGCAGGGGGGAGAGATGGAAGGCTCCTGAGTCCTGAATACCACGGAACCACTGCAGCGCTGTACTGCCTGCCTCACTCAAGGCTCCTTTTACAGGAGAGAGAAATAAACACTCATCAGAATAAACCTCTGAATATGGGTCTCTGTTATAGTAACCAAACCTAATTCTTATTGAAACATATTTGTTCTTTTTCAGAATTTTCTTGGCTGTTTTTGCTTGTTTAGTTTTCTACATGAACCTTAGAATTAGTTTGTTTAATTTAAAAATAAATCTTATTGGTTTTTAAAAAGTGAAACATTATTATATTTATGGATTTATTAAGGAGAATTGATGTCTTTATGGTATTTTTTTATTTTAAAAGTTAGGCCTTGGGCTTCCCTGGTGGCGCAGTGGTTGAGAATCTGCCTGCCAATGCAGGGGACACGGGTTCGAGCCCTGGTCTGGGAAGATCCCACATGCCGCGGAGCAACTGGGCCCGTGAGCCACAACTACTGAGCCTGAGCGTCTGGAGCCTCTGCTCCGCAACAAGAGAGGCCGCGATAGTGACAGGCCCGCGCACCGCGATGAAGAGTGGCCCCCACTCGCCGCAACTGGAGAAAGCCCTCACACAGAAACGAAGACCCAACACAGCCAAAAATAAACATAATAAATAAATAATAAATAAAAATTTAAAAAAAAAACAAAAAAAACAAAACAAAACCAAAAAAAAAAGTTAGGCCTTTCCATTTGTTTAAATATTCCTTTACATCCCTCAGTTGCATTTAAAATCTTTCTTAATATGGATCTGGAATATTTCTTATTGATTTCCAAATACTTTATAATTTTACAGCAATCATATAGGGGATCCCTCTTTCATATATTGCCCAATGGGTTAGTATTTGTACATATGAAGGGTATTGAGAGTCCTGTATTTATTTTGCTCCCAGCCACCATAAGGAATTCTTTTATTGTTTGAAACCTTTCAGTTTTTTAGATATTTAATAAAATTGTCTGCAAACAATGATACTTTTATTTCCTCTTTTTCCTGTAGTTAAAACTTTATTTCTTTCTGTTATCTAACTGCATTGGCCAGTACCTCCAGAACAGTGTTAGATACTGGTGGACCCCATTGTCCTATTCCTGACTTTAATAGATATGCTTCTAGAATTTTCACATTAAGCAAGATGTTGGTTTGGGGTTAAGACAGATATTTTATCAAGTTAAGAAAATATTTATCTAGTCATATTTTATTATGATTGTTTAAAAATCTAGATATTGTTGAATTTTGTCAAATGCCTTTTTGGACATCAGTGGAGATGAATTTGTTTTTTCTTTTGAGCTATTCAAAGGTAAAGTATAATCATATAATTCGGAGTGCAAAAAGTAAACAGATGGTGTGCTCAAATGAGGTAATTTCAGGAGATTTAGTAAAGGGACTATTTACAGAGGTGGGGGCAATGATTAGGGAAACAGCAAGGGGTCCTGCAGCCTGAGGGCCATATGAGTTCCAGCTTTTAGGGCAGGGACAAGTGAGTACGGGAACCTGCAGGGAGGTTGCCTGGCAGGTACCGTGACCCTTGGTGGAGAGATGAGCCACCGCAGAGGGGGAGGCAGCAAAGCCGAGATCCTCACCCACCCTCGTCCCTCCCCCAGGCCCGCCTGTGGCCTCAGTGGGAGATTCCTGCAGGGGTGCCGGTCAGAGTCTTGCATCCCAGGGCCCAGCCAGGGGTGGAGAAGCGGGGACTTCATCTTTTTAGGACTGCTGGGTTCTGCCAGCTGATAGCTGCCTAGGAGTTTTGCACTGATTTCCAAAGGTGAAATTTGTCTACAGTTTTTCATATATTTTAGTTCAATTTTAGTTGGGTTTGATATTAATATTATATTAGTTCCATAAAATAAAATTGGAAGCTTTTTTTTTTTCCTTCTTTTTTTTTTTTTCCTTCTCTGTGTGCTGAAGGAACTTAAAAAGCATCAGAACCGTCTTCTTCCTGACGGTTTGCTGGAATCCTGCTCGCAACCGGTGCTTTGGTGGGAAGCGGGTGGGTCACGCTAATTGCTTTCTTCTCTGGCACTGGTGTGTTTACATTTTCTATATATTCTAGTGTAAGGTTTGGTTAAAACTACCCATTTCTGGACTTCTCTGGTGGCTCAGCAGTTAAGAATCTGCCTGCCAATACAGGGGACACGGGTTTGATCCCTGGTCCAGGAAGATCCCACGTGCCGCGGAGCAACTAAGCCCGTGCGCCACAACTACTGAGCCTGCACTCTAGAGCCCGCGAGCCACAACTACTGAGCCCACGTGCCACAACTACTGAAGCCCGTGCGCCTAGAGCCGGCGCACCGCAACAAAGAGTAGCCCCCGCTCACTGCAACTAGAGAAAGCCTGCGCGCAGCAATGAAGACCCAACGCAGCCAAAAATTAAAATAAATAAAATTGCCCATTTCATCCAAGTTTTAAAAATCCATTTGCATATTATTGAGCAAAGCGGACATTTAAGGGCCCCTCGGCGTTCGTGCTTGGTCCCCACATCTCACCATTTATTTGGGGTAGTTCCACCTTCACCCTTTTAAAAAAAAAACCCAGTTAACGAGTGTGCTGTGCTTTGCAGGAGGACATCAAGATCAGGATGCTGCACCTCAGCATCTTGTACAAAACCTCATACATCTTTGCTGCTCCAGAAAGATCTTTGCTGCTCCAGAAAGATTTTTGCTGCTCCAGAAAGATCTTAGCAATATTTGGTCCAGCCTCCCAGCAGTGCAGATGGGGAACCAAGGCCCAGAGGGACCTGTCGGCCACAGAGAGACAGGAGAGTCGCGGCACAGCCACCATCAGCACCAGCATTTACTGGGTGCTTACTGGGTGCCAGGTGTGGGCGGGGGACTTTCCACCCGCCGCGTCATCTCACCTCCGGCTGTGAAGCTGGGTGAGGCCCCCAGTCCTGGCGAGGGCAGCGAGGCTCAAGAGGTGCTCCTGCAGGAGGGGGATGGCGACCAGGTGAGGAGCAAGGTGGACTGCGCCTCCTGAGCCTGCGGACACCGAGGCTGGGCCCTGCCAGTCAGCGGCGTTTCCTGGGCAGGGGTGGCCCGGCAGAGGCAGGCGAGCCCCGAGGGGAGGAGGAGGGAGACGCAGAGGCCCAGGTGCCGCCCTTCTGGAGAGCTCTGCCCTCAGTCTTCGGAGAGTCGGTGGAGGCCAGGGCGGGGCCCCAGACCCACCTGAGCAACTGTCCAGGCCCCTGGTAGGGGGCCCTTTGTCTGCACAGCCCTGTGGAGCCCGTCTGGGCCTGGCCCACGTGGCCGGGGTCATCCCAACACGACGTGTGCCTAGAGGCTGCACCCACCCCTCCCCACCCTGGAGGGCTTTCTGTATTTTTACACATCACGTGTATTTTGTTTGTTTGTTTTGTTTTGTTTTTCTCTCTCTCAATTTTAATTCCCTGCACTTTTTTCTTAAATTTTATTTATTTATTTTTTGGCTGCATTGGGTCTTCGTTGCTGCGCACGGGCTTTCTCTAGTTGCAGCGAGGGGGGGTTACTCTTCGTTGTGGTGAGCGGGCTTCTCCTTGCGGTGGCTTCTCTTGTTGTGGAGCGTGGGCTCTAGACGCGTGGGCTTCAGGAGTTGTGGTGTGTGGGCTTCAGTAGTTGTGGCTCACGGGCTCTAGAGCGCAGGCTCAGTAGTTGTGGCGCACGGGCTTAGTTGCTCCGCGGCATGTAGGATTTTCCCGGACCAGGACTCGAACCCGTGTCCCCTGCATTGGCCGGCGGATTCGTAACCTCTGCGCCACCAGGGAAGCCCCCTTCCCTGGACTTGACCCGGTAGCTCTTCCACAGCAGAAGCCGTGCCAGGCAGGGGCTCACAGCGGGAGGTCAGCCACATTTGGGGAAGAATTTGGGGGTGGAATCAAAGAGGAGGGGGCCGGGTGGGGCTGCCTGGACAGGTCACGACCCTCGTCCTTTCCTCAGTGCCCCGTCGCCCACTCTGAGGGACACAGCGATCCTCGCCTCTGGCCTTCCTGCCCTCAGGTGGCAGGGCTCCCCTGGGGCTCGCCTCTGCTCCCGAGGAACTGAGGGAACCTTCGTTCACTGGTGCAGTGAACTGAATGGTGGCCAACACAGGCCCACCTCCTGATGCATGTAACCTGAGAATGGAACTTTATTTGGAAAAAGGATCTTTGCAGATGTATTGGGTTGGCCAAAAAGATCGTTCAGGGTTTTTCTGTACCATCTTATGGAGAAACCCAAACGAACTTCGGGCCAACCCAATAATTAGTTAAGGATCTTAAGATGAGGTCCTCCTGGATGAGGGTGGCCCTAAATCCAATGACTGCTGTCCTTATAGAAGAGGAGAGACAGACACAGAGGAGAAGCCGCGTGAAGACGGAGCAGAGACTGGGGTGACGCGGCCACAAGCCGGGGACGCCTGGGCCCCCAGCAGCTGGAAGAGGCAGGAAGGACCCTCCCTGGAGGCTCGGGAGGGAGCGCGGCCCTGCCGCACCTGGATTTTGGACTCTGGCTTTGTCCGGCTGCCCCGGGACATTCCTGCTCCAGCCTCCAGGACGCTGCCGCCTCTGCGCCCCCTTCCGCCTCCCTGGTGGGGCCTCTTCTCCTGCCGCTCCTCTCTCCCTGCGTCCTCGATCAAGACCCGACCTCGGGCTCCACAGGTCACATGGCGGCCGGGCTTCTCCAGCGGAATTCCCTGTCGTAGCGAGGGCCGGGCCAGCGTCGCCCCCGTGGCAGGTGAGCGCCTGGACCCCACAGCTCCGAGACTGAGCCCCGTCTCCCCCCGACCCAGGGCTCCGGCCGTTTCCTGTGTCCTCGGCTAGTGGCAGCTCTGGCCTCCCAGGTCCTGGAAACTTTGACCCCCTCCTTCCCCACACTGCACTGTGAGTTTGTTAGCAAATCCCATCAACTGGGGCTTCAGAAGGATGCCAGGATGCACCCATTCCCTGCCCCTCCCCCTGGATTACTCCGGGGACCTCTTACTGGACCCTCCCAACCCTCGCCCTGCAGGCTATTTTCAATGCTTCCAACTAGAGCAGACTTTCAGAATGCAGGTGGGAACAAGTCACCCCTCTGTCTCAAACCCGTGGGCGGCCTTGTTGCAGCCTGAAGAGCCACCGAGTGACCTCCGAGGCTGGCAGACCGCTCCCACCGGCCCTCACCCTCACTCCACTGCCGACCTGCCTCCACACCTGCGCTGCCCGAACACCCTTTCCCTCTGCCCGGAACACCCCTTCCCGCACGCCCGCCCGCTGGCCCCTCGTGGCCTTCACCTGCCAAGGACACCACAAGCCCCCTGCTTTACTACAAGCACCCCCTGCCCACACTGCCCGCACCCACCCGCCCTGCCCGCCCCCTCGAGGCAGGCTCCGCGCAGGCAGAGATTTTGTCCTCTTTCTCTCACACTGTGACAACCCCGGCACCCCGATGGGGCCTGTCGAGCTGTGGGCTCTCTCCTCACGGATATCTGCAGGACGATGAACGCACAGAGGGGTGAGATTACAACACAGAAACTGAGTGAGCAAAACCCGGGTGGAGGGCTGCCGACCGCCGGCGGTGAGGCTGCAGAAAGCCAGGGACGCGCTGGCGGCATCGGCAACGGGTCCGTTAGGTTACAAGACCCATAAAACTGTCCACGGTCTTCCAGAGACAGCTGGCCCTGTTCAGCGCACACCTAGAGGAACAATCCCAGGCCCTGAGGGGAACCTCGCAGGAACAAAGGGCCTCTGCGAGGGGGTCGAGGAGAGCACGGCAGCCTGCCCCTCAGGTGGCAACACTGAGCGGGGCTGAGGGCACCAGGTGTCCCAGGGGCTGTCAGTGCAGGAAGGAATCCCTTCTCCCTCCGTGTGATGGTACGAGTTATGCTGTGTGTTAGCCCAGTGGCCCAGTACCAAGCGCCTTCCGCTGGGATCCCTGCTGACCTGGGGACACTGAACCTCAGAGGGTGGCCCGGGGGCCACAGGGCACTGTGTCAGGCTCCCAGCCCTCGGCCAGCCCCACCTCCGGGGCCGGCTGGCTCTGTCCTTAGGTGATGCGGTGAGGATATTCTCTGAAAAGCCACCTCCACGGAGGCCACAGCCCGGGCACCCACAGCTGCCGAGGCCCGGCCCCGTGGGAACCGTTATTTCCTAGGGGGCGGGGGCTAGGTTTTGCATGAAGACTGTTTTCCCAACCAATAAAATAAAGATTCTAAATGGCTTGGCAAATGGCCTAAACGACAAAACTCATTTTCCCTGGTAGAAGCGGACAGCATCAAAGGATAAAATGTAACAAAGCTGCCCCCGCTCTGCCCCAGAGGCTCCTGGCATCAACCCCACTTTTACACCCCCAGACACAGGCTGCTTATAAATAAACCCAGCCTGGGTATTTTTGTTAGAGAAAGATTCTCCAAATACAGCTGCCAAAGGCCCGATATTCAGAGACCCGTCCTGGGCCGGAGCTTGTGTGTGAGGTCCCCTCAGGCGGGGGGCTCAGAAGGAGGCATCCAGTGACTGTCATTCCCAATGAAGTTATTTTTATGCTCAGAAATGTTTGTGGGAAAGTCAGGGAGAGGTGGGAGGAAAGGAAACAGAAAGACCCCGATCACAGGCGGGAAGGGGACCGTTCACTCCAGCGAGGCTGCATCCTGCCCCCTAGGCCTTGGGGGGGACGTGGGGGGCCAGAGGAGACCAGGCTGGACTTCCCTCGGCCTGGCCAAGCTCCAGGGGCTCGGGCCAGGGGGCAGAGGGCTGGGGGCTCTGTACGGCACGAACTCTGGTCCTTCCAGGGCCCACCTCCAACTAGGGGCTAATTATAGCTGCTGAGGGTGCGGGGGCCCTGCACCCCCACCCCGGGCACTGAAATAAGCCTGTCCAGACAGGGCCCGCTGGTGGTCTAGCCCGTTCCCAGCCCAACGGAGCTGCCAGGACGACTTTCTGTGGCCAGGCAGCCCCGCAAGGCATCTGGGGGTGTGCAGGGAGGGCGTCTGCCCAGGACCCACCCTCACCAGGCAAGGAAACTCCCCCACCCCCAGCCTCAAACCCGCCGTCAGAAGGGATGTGTTCCTGCTGGGAGTGCCCTCTCCCTTCCCCCATCCTGCAGCCCCGAGGGGGCGGCCAGCCTGAGCTCCCCCCTTGGTCTTCCGGAAAGGCCGGGCAGCTTCTGGGCCTGATGAGAGAACTTCCTGCTGGATACACCCAGGGTTCCTGGGCTGGTGGGCCTGCCTGTTTCCTCTTATTTTCTCTCTGTCTCTCACTCACTAATTCACTCATTCATTCATTCAATAGATGTTTTCTGAGCCCCAGACACAGAGATGAGGGAGAGAGGGCGCAGGCCGGGAGGGGCCGAATGCCCGCGTCCGCGTCCAGTGCCCCGCAGGCCGTGCGGGCACAGGCCACCGAGATGTCTCCCGCCTATCAGGGTATGGGGAGCAGGCCGGCTTCCATCCCCATCTTTCTCCACTGGGGTCTCTCCTGGTGGCCCCACCCCCAAGGAGGCCTGAGGTGGGTGCTGAGCCAGCAGGGCAGGGTGGCCGAGGCTCCCTGGAACCCTCTGGGTCACTGGACACACACGTGGGGAAATGGACAAGCCAGCAATGCAACAGCAAGTCCCAAGTTGGCCAGAGACGCGAGGCAGAGACACGAGGCAGAATGAGGTGACCTGACCTCATGACTCCTCCAGGCCACACTCCGGCTGGCCTCTGAGCTCCCTGGGACACTGGGGTGCTGGCTTGGCCAGGTGCAGGGGACCCCTGAAGGACACACTTCCTGGCTCTGCCCTGGAGGCGCCCAGGGTCGGGGTTTTGTCTGCAGAGGGACCCAGGCATGGGCCAGGGAGCAGCCCCTCACCCACTGGCACCTGCCACATAGGGAGGCACCCCACCCTCATCCCAGACCAGCCTGCGCTCACCTGTGCCCACCTGTGTATGTCTGCCTGCTGTGCCTGCCTGTCTACCTGGGCCTTATCTGCTGGGCCGGCCATGCCCCTCGTGAGCCCGTGCAGGCCCCTGGTAGCAGGAGGCAGTCCCAGCTCACCTCCTATCCCCCAGACCCTTCCGGCAGCCCTGCCCTGCCCCTCCTGGTTGGGGCCCCATCCAGGCTGGCCGGCTGGGTGTCCCATCTCACCGCACCTGAGATAAGGGCCCGGCTCAAAGCTGCTTTGTTCGGCCAACAAAAGGACATTTCTGCAGCGCCCTGGGAGCCGGGCCACAGGCTGGCCCGTGCTGGGGAGGCCCCGGCCCAGCCTCGGCACCAGCTCGGGAAACCTTAGCCCGGCCCGGCTGGGCCTCGGGGGCTGGGGACACACCTGCCGCAGGCTTCCCAGGCCCTCGGGCCCACAGGAGGTGTCCCCTTTCTGCTCCCCGGCCTGGCCCAGCTCCCGGGTGCAGGGCCCACGGCCTCCCAGCTCCACAGCCAGGAGAGCAGGCACCGGCGGGCAGAGGGGCAGATGCGCTGCCAGGAAGCCGAGCCCAGCGGACAGTCACCAGAGGGCAGGGAGAGCCCCCTGCTCCCGGGCCTGGGCCCCAGCTCCCCAGTCCTGCGCCCTGGCCTTTGCCCACGCTGCTCCCTCCGCCAGGAGCACTGTCCCCGCCCCTCCCCCAGCTAACTCTGACTCGAGGGCACTGGGACTGAAGATAGCATCTGGGGAGGGACTGCTTGGATGGCCGGTGCTGGACTGAGGGTCCACGGTGTTTGCAGTGGGCAGAATTGCGGCCCCAAAAGGATATGTCCGCTTGGAACCTCCGGAGGTGAATTTATTGGGACTCGGGGTCTGTGCCGATGCAATGCAGTAAAGAGCTCGAGATGAGACCCTCCTGGGTTAGGGTCGCCCCACAGCCAATGACAGGCGTTCTCATAAGAGAAGAAAAGAGACACAGACACGCAGAGGGAAAGGCCGTGTGAAGAGAGAGGCAGGGGTCAGAGTGATGGGCCCACAAGCCCAGGAGCCCCAAGGCTCACCAGCAGATCGCCAGCCCCTGGGAAAGGCAGGGAGCGGACCCTCCCCGAGAGCCTCTGAGGGGGCGCGGCCCTGCAACGCTGTGATTTCAGACTCTGGCCTCCGGAACTAGGAGAAAATAAATTTCTGTTGTTTTAAGCTGCCCAACTTGTGGTCCTTTGTTATGGCCACCCAGGGACACTAATAGTGTCACCAGATGCCCCACCCCCAGGCACGGCCGGCTGGAGCCTCCTGCGCCCCCGACATCTTCAGGGCCCCCCGCACCCCTGGTTTGTAGGGTTCCCAGCTGGGCGTCTCCTGCAGCGGGACGGGTGTGTCCCCTCCTCTCTGACTGCAGTGACTGCCTCCCAGCCGGGCGGACGGCAGGGACTCAGCCGCTGCCACTGTCCCCGGGCTGCAGCCAGGGAGGTGCTAGTCTCCAGGGGGCGGCCTGGGTGGCTGGAGAGCCTGGCATTGGCCCCACCAGCTCCCGCCCCTCCCTCTCCCTGCTTGGGGTTTGCGGGGCCCCCCCAACTTCCTCCCTCCTTCCCCCACAGCCCTGGTCACAATGAGCGGCTCCCTAGGCGTCCCTGCTTTCTCCCTCCCCCCAGGCTGGCTGGAGCCGGCCTTCCTTCCACCTCACCCCGCTGCTTCCTACAGGCAGGCGGGCAGACGAGCTGCTCACCGGGCCCAACCTGCATGCCTTGGGTCCCAGGGTCCCGGGCAAGTGCTGCAGGGACAGCCCAGGAGCCAGGGCCCCCTCACCTACTCACAGCCTGATGGGGCTGACGCTCAGCCGGTTAGAGGCGGGAAAAGTGAGGCAGGCCCAGAGAGGGCGAGCAACCTGCTAAAGGTCACACAGCCAGTGAGTGACAGGCTGGGCCTGGACACCGGGGGTCTGACTCACTTCCCTGTGACTCAGTCCCTGCCCCTTCCCCGCAGTCCCTCCTGGGACCAGCGAACGCAACGCGAGTGCCGCATGAAGGGACACCCCACTGCCCCCACCCTAGTAGTTAAAGATTTGGGCTCGAGTGACTTTGGCTGAGTACCTCCAATTCTGAGCCTTGGTCTTTGCGTCTGCAGGGTGGGGAGACAGGCCAACCACAGGACAGGGCGGCACTTGGACATGGTGCAGAGGAAGGCCTTTCTGGGCGGGGCGGGGAGAGAGGCTGGGCAGGGCCCCTCCTGGGCCCCTAACTGTCTTCCCTGCTTCCTCAGGCTCATCCCAGACAAGCAGAGATTCGTTCATTCATCCATCCATCCACCCCTCCATCCCTGGCGTATCTGCGGAGCACTCACGGTCAGTCGGGCCTGTGGGGCCTCCGGGAGCTCAGCCTCAGGAGGGGCCGCCCTGTGGGCCGCCGGGGGTCCACAGAGATGCCGGGGGTGGGGGCTGGGGCCAGGAGGATGAGCGGGGTCACATAAACCAACGGTGGGCACAGGTGGTACTCCCGGGGACAAACACGGGCAAAGATCCAGAGGCGAGGCCCAGGGCGCTTCGGGAAGGGGCAGACCCCGAGTGGCAGAGCCCAGGCCCCAGGAGGACGAGGGGGAGCAGGGCAGGGCCGCAAGGCCCAAGCCCCACACCCGAGGGGGCGGCCAGGGCCTGCCCCCACGCAGACCAGGACGGGGGGCCGGTGCAGGCCGGCGGCTCCCTCCATGGCCATAGGGGCCGGCTCCCCAGCACAGGTGCACACGCACGCCGCCACACACACTTTCCCACGCGGCCTGGCCTGCACGCACTCACCACCCCCCTTACACTGATGGCGGAGTCATGCACTTAGGCCTGGGGCCGGGCAGGAAATATCCAATAAATGTTTATCCGGTGACACATGGGGCTGAGTCAAGAGCCTGGGGTGGGCTGAGTGCCGGGACGTGAGGGTCCTGTTCTCGGGGCTCCAGATGGCGGGAGGTCCCCAAGGTGGCGGGTCTGGCGCCCTGTGCAGGGAGCCGTCCTGGTTCTGCCCGCTCAGGGGCCCTCCGGGCAGGTGCCCTGTCCTCCCGGAGAGCGTCCCACCGCTTCCCCACGGGGCGTCACACAGCTGCGTTGTCACCCTCGGCCGGACCCCTCCTGCTCCTCCCCCTGGGGGCCCAGAGCCTTGCAGGCGCGGGCTTGGGCGAGGCCAGGTGATGCGCGGGCACCAAGAGGGGGAGCCAGCTGTACCCGGTGTGTGCACGCACGTGCGAGTGTGCACGCAGATGTGCCCCGTCCACGTGCAAGTGTGTTACCACGTGCACAAGGACACGTCACGAGCGCATGCTGTGTGTGTTCTGCATGTGCATGTTTGTGTACACACGTGCATGCAAGTGTGAGCTGAGCTTGTTCGCCTGGGCGACCCACTTACATGTGGGCACATGTGAGCGTGTGCTTGTCTTCAGGCGTGCGTGCTGTGCGGGCGCCCTTGAGTGTACAAGTGCATGTGCGCACACACGTGTGTGTGTGGACGAACGTGTGCACGTAAATGTTTGGATGTGCGTATGCGCACGTGTGTGCACGGTGTGGCCCAGAGTGGGCAGCACTCTGCCAGGTGGGGCCTCTGAAGGCGCGGGGAGGTGGACAGCAGCAGGGGAGGCGCTAGGCTGGTGGCGGCCCAGGGCGGGGGCGGGGGCACCCACGTGGGCCACGGGGGCCTGTGGGCACGGAGCCTCCATAGCCCCCGCTCTCCAGTGCCCGCGGGGCCCGCCCACAGTGAGGCTCAGGGCGGCTGAGGCACAGCAAGGCAGAGACCCCGAAGGAGGCCTGAGTCCCCTGGCCCGGGCGGGTCAGCCCTGGGACCTCCCGGTCCTCAGTACCCCATCTGATTAATGGGGGCAGTGTGGGCTCTTGCCCCTGTCTCTCTGACGGCGCCGGCCCATGTCCCCAAGCCCCAGCACAGGCCTGAGTCCCGCCAGGCCCTGCTTGCACTCCAGGCCGTCACCCCCCAACCACTTCCTCTCCCCGCCCCCCGCCCCCCGGGCCACAGTCCCAACATCTGGTCAGCGTTTCCAGCGAGCTGGGGGGCGGGGGCTGGGAGCCAGGAGGGGCCCGTCTGCGGGACAGTGTGGGAGTGTCACCACTGGGGCTGTGACAACCAGCGTGTCCGGGGGCGGAGCCTAGCCTGGCTGGTGGGTGGGGGGGAACAGAAAGGGGAGGCCGTCAGGCCAGAGGCAGGTGGGTGGGAGACCCCCTCTGCAGGCTCTCCCAAGGAGGGGTCCTGGACTGCAAAATCCCCCCTCAAGACAGTGTGAAGTGAGGGGCGAGGTCCATCCCAGGCCTGCCCCAGGGGCTGGCCCCGCTCCCTGTGGAGCTTCCCACAGCCTCAGTTTCCTCTTCTGTAGGGTGGGCATGACCCTGCTGGTGCGGCCTCCAGGCTGTAGACGAGGCTGGGAGGTCAGGCGGCCCCTGCCTGGCCCAGAGTGGCCTTCCTTGCAGCGGGGCCACCTGCGTCCCGGGCGTGGATCCCATCCCTGCCTGTGGGTTTATCCCTCGGCCTTTATCAGTTTCTGCATCCGAGGCTGCAGGGTGAACTGTGCAGGGGAGGGAGGAAGTGGGTCTGGTGCCCCCCTGCAGGGTCTCCCCCCCAAGCTGGCCTGCTGCCTGGCAGGTGGGTGCCAGGGCAGTGGGGGGCAGGGACCCCAGGCACACTGCGTCTGCTTCTACCCCAGGCTCAATGCCACCCTGGCCAAAGAAGACGCCAGGGCATCCGTGTGGAGGGCCGGCCTGACAGCGGCTCCAGGGGGGCGGCTCACCCCCCTCCGGCTCAGCCCTTCCGGGTGAGGTAATGGGAAAAACTTGCTGCAGAGGGGCCCCCAGCTCAGGATCCCCAAAGACGCCCACAGGTTTAGCGTGGATCCTCCCAGCTGTAGGGAGGGTTCCCCAACTTCAGGGCCAGCCCAGCCCCGGGCTCCTGGTCAGGTGCCCCAGGTCCCCAGGCCCCAAAGCCCTGGTTATGGGGGCCGACCTGGGGGCGTTTCCGGGTTCTCAGACTCCACAGGCCAGGGGTTTATTTATTGCTGAGGCTTTGATTTGTGTGTGTTTTTTCAGTCCCTCCCCTCCCCCTTGGAGTCGGCTTCAGGAAAGCGGTTCCCCAGGCTGTGGGAGCTTCGGAGGAGCCCAGGCCGGAAGGGGGGACAATTAAATCCAGAGGAGAAAGAGTTAATCCCAGCACCCGCCCCCAGCCCGCTTGCCTGCTCACAATTCACCAGGAAATAAACAAGAAGCGGTTTGTTTCCATTTGTCCTCAAAAAATACAAGGATTTCCTCTCAGGCTGGTCTGGTCTGCCCCCCGAGGCCCCTCTGAACCCCAGGGTGGGCAGGGCAAGAAGGGAGTCCTGCCATGGGGAGCCCCTCATCGGGCCCCCGGCCACCCTGTCCCCCTCAGAACTTGCAGTCCGGCAGGGGTGTCCCAGGACCCCTGGGTGGATGGAACACCCGTCCTGGGCCGTGGCTGGTGAGCCAGCGCCTCCCCGAGGGTGGGGACCGTGGGTCGTGCGCTCTCTCCCTGCCTTGCTCACTCGTTCGCAGAGGACCTACTGTGTGAGGGCACAGCTCTGTTCTCAGGAGCTCACCGCACAGGCTGGAGAGCAGCCTTGTGTGTCCTCGTGTGTCAGGCCCTCTGGAGAAGAGCGAGGGCCAAGCGGCCTGGCCAGGTAGCAGCTTGTGCAAAGGCCCTGTGGTAGGCAGGCACTTGGCACCTCCAAGAAACAGGAAGGAGGGGACCGAGGCTGCAGGGAGCAGGGGCAGGAAAGGCATCAGGGCAGCGACAAGGCCCCTCCTGCAGGATCTCCCAGGCCACAGGGAGGCATTTGGAGCTCTATCTGGCTACAGTAGGGAGTCCCGAGGGGATTAGTCTGGGGATGTTGTGGTTCACGATTACTTTTTAGAAGCTCACGCTGGTGGATGGTGACGTGGGGCGGGAGAGGGGCCAGCAGGACCTGCAGTTTCTGGGGCACCACTGAAGGGAAGGGGCAGGTGTGGGCATCCAGTGTGAGAGGCCTGCTTTCTCCCCGCTGGAAAGGCGGAGGGAGGTGGGCGGAAGCGCAGCTCCGGGACTTGGGGTACAGGTGTCCTTCAAAGCCGGGGACCTGGCATGGCCTCCCAGGAGCTCGTACTGGAGGAGGGTTCCGTCTGAGCACTGGGCCCTGCAGCCAGTCCTCCAGGAGAGGGGACCCTGTGGGCACGGGGAAGTCGCTGCCTGGGAGGCTGGAGGAGGGGAAGGAGGAGGCTGTGGGCAGCCCCTGTGGTGCCCCCAGCCACCCTGGGCTAGGTTTCCTCACCCAGAGAGTGGGGGTGGTGATAGCACCTCCCCCATGAGGTTGTGCCCTTGAATGAGGTAACAACAGGCTCATTCAATGGGACCTGGGCCCCAAAGGCCCTGTGGCCTCTTCAGTAGAGGAGCCGCCTGGGTGAAGCCTGTATTGGCCACCCCCAGGAAGCCCTCCTAGATTGCTTCACCTACTGACTCACCACTGGTCCCCTACACTGGCTGTTCACTCTGCCTGTCACTCCCTTCCTCTCCCACCCCAATCCATGGGTGCTCTGCCCGTGTCCCCTCACTTCCAGCGGCTGGCGCCTGTATCCTTATCCACTTTCCCCAGGGGTGACAGCATTGGGGGGATGGGAGTCCTGGGGCATGTTTTGTTTTGTTTGTTTAATTTGTTTTATTTATTCTTATTTTTGGCTGTGTTGGGTCTTCATTTTTGCACGCGGGCTTTCTCTAGTTGCGGCGAGCGGGGGCTACTCTTTGTTGCCGTGCGCAGGCCTCTCCTTGCAGTGGCTTCTCTTGTTGCGGAGCAGGGCTTTAGGCATGCAGGCTTCAGTAGTTGTGGCACGCGGGCTCAGTAGTTGCGGTACACGGGCTTAGTTGCTCCGCTGCATGTGGGATCTTCCCGGACCAGGGCTCGAACCCGTGTCCCCTGCATTAGCAGGCGGATTCTTAACCACTGAGCCACCAGGGAAGCCCCCTGGGGCATGCTTTGTGTGGTCCCCCAGCTCCCCTGCAGGTTGAGCTGGCCTGGTCATCAGGTCTGTTCCTGGGAGAGCCACACTAGGTCCGTTGGGACCGGAGAGGCCCCAGGTGGGGGATGCTCAGGTTGGGATTCTGGAACCCGAGTGCCGTCCAGCCGGGTGGCTGAAGAGCCCTGTTCTAGCGGCGAGGGTAGCAGACCCAGAACGCCGCAGGTGTGCAGACCCTCCCAGACATGGCCATCTTGGAGGGGATGCTGGCCACGCAGTCTCCCCAGACCCCAGGGGCTGGGGGGCGATAATGTCACAGTTGGGTCTGGCCTGGTTTTCAGCCTGAGCTCCCCTCCGCCCATGGGAGGGGAGGGTCATACCGACCTCTGGTTTTACATGGCGGCCAGAGCTGGAGTGGGCTACTCTGGGCGTCAGGACCTCAGTGGACTCACAGCATTGCGGGGAAGGCAGAGCAAGTCCCCTGGGGAGGGGTCAGGGCTCTGACCCGGAAGAAGGGGACCCTGTGACTGGCAGTGGGGCTAAGGGGTGGGGGTGTCCGAGGAGAGGACTCCCCCTGCTAGGGGTCCACAGCCCCCCGTGTCCCATGGGACTTGCCCCCTCCCTTCGAGGCCACTCCCAAGGCCAGGCTGCAGTAACCAGCTGGGCAGTGGGGGGAACTGGTCAGGGAGGGGCCGCAGGACCCACTGGTACCTCCCCCACACCTGGGGGTCTTGAGGATGCCGGGTCAGGGCGGGGGCTGTGGACATAGCTGGATGGGGAGAGTCTGCTGAGACGCAGTTCTGTGTCCTGAGTCAGGATTTGACCCTGGAGCTGGCTCTGGGACGCAGCTCGCATTAGCCGAGGGGCGGGGCGGTGCAAGGTGAGCGCTGGACGGGACCAGAGAACCCTCTGTCCATCTGTGCCTCCCCCGAGGGCCCAAAGGACACCCTGGCTAACGTGAGCGGGACGCTCAGCGGAGTGGACACTGCACAGCTGAGGCCCAGTGGTGGCCGTCCCCTGGAGGCCGAGGTGAACAGGAGGGGACGCTGCCAGGAGCCGGCCTCCCAGCACCCCAAGCCCCCGTGATGGGGCATGTCAGAGGGCAGAGGCCAGGTGTGCAGAATCGTCCTCAGGGGCAGCAGAGCCAGGACGGCAGCCAGGGTGTCCTGCCCCGGGGACCTGCGGCACGGGTATAGGCCGCGCTGGTCTCTGGTCAGTTAGCCACGGGGCGGGGCTGATGGGGCACATGGGCGGGCAGCTGGCCAGGGAATTACCCCACTTGTGCAGCCAAACATGGCAAGGACAGGTGAGCCAGAGCTGGCTCCAGCTGCTGCCATAGAAGCATTTCTCACCCGTGTTCTGGGCCCGAGCCAGCTTTGAGACCCGGAGTCCAGCGCTTGAAGCGGAGGCCGGGTCCCTTAAGGAAGGACCCCGTGATGCCAAAGCAAGGTGTGCAGTGGCGGTTCTGCCCGCGCCTCCTTGAGGGGCCTGTGGCTGCTTCCCAGAGCCCCTGGGCACCCAGGGGAGGACATTGGGAGACCCCAGTGGCTCGTGGCCCAGCCCGTCCAGCGGGACATGGGGATGAGATCATAAACAGAGCCTCTCCACGGAGCGTCCTGCGAGCTCAACGTGTTGACGACATCGAGGGAATCTGACTGGGGACCAGGAAGTGCCAGGTGGCTGATAAGCCTGCAGAGATTCAGGGGCTTCTCCACCAGAAACATTTTAGAGGTTTGGTGGGCTGGACCCGACGGCAGAGGCCACGTCGCCCTCCGAGACTGGAAGGGACCACTGGTCTCCGAGGGCGGGGCCGACGGTGCCCTTGCCCCTGCTGTGCAGGAGACAGCATGGTCCCGGCTGCCTCTGTGGATCCGAGAGGCGCTCCAGGGGCCCCTGGGCACTGCCCCACCCCCTTGGTTGGGGGACGCAGAACACAGTCAGTTTTTTTTTTTTTTTTTTTTTTTAAGGATTTTCTTTTTAATTTATTTATTTATTTATTTTTGTCTGTATTGGGTCTTCGGTTCGTGCGAGGGCTTTCTCCAGTTGCGGCAAGCGGGGGCCACTCTTCATCGCGGTGCGGGGACCGCTCTTCATCGCGGTGCGCGGGCCTTTCTCCATCGCGGCCCCTCCCGTTGCGGGGCACAGGCTCCAGACGCGCAGGCTCAGCAATTGTGGCTCACGGGCCCAGCTGCTCCGTGGCATGTGGGATCTTCCCAGACCAGGGCTCAAACCCGTGTCCCCTGCATTA